>NW_013651836.1:0-13769 GCF_000499385.1 Eimeria necatrix | reverse complement strand
TTTGAATGTCTTCTGACATCTCGGAAACCTTTGAAATTCTTTGTTTTGGACCAGAGAGTATGAGATCTGACAAGCGTTTTTGCTTTGATTCGTCCCTCCCTGACAAGCAATTCTTGTGCGTCTTTTGCGGTTGTGCGTTCTTTTGTCAGGATAACAACATTGGCAGCAAGGGCTGCTGATATTCTGTGGCTGCCATTTAAGACTGTCCATGCGCACAGGTAACCAACTCCTTTGCTGCAAATATCTGGTTTCATGTACGCAAGCTCTTTCTTTCAACACCTGGAGTCCTTTCGTATATGTCAGGAAGTATGAAGCCATAAAAGGCATTTGCATCGTTGCGAGAAATTTGGTGAATGCGGTTCATGGCTATTGACGTTTGGCACCAGACGGATATGCGTTTCAACGTATCCAGGGCAAAGGCTGCTTCTCTGTTGCAGCAGATTCCTCTTTTGGTTTGCTCTCTGTTGGTGCGTAATCTTCCACACTGGTCGCCAGGTAAATCTGTAGTTCACGTTACGACAGTCAGCGCTTGACTGTGTTCCTGCATAGCCTTCCCTTCGGTGGACTGTGATTCGCACGCGTTTCTCATTGTGTCAGAATCAAGCGCCTGCCATGCTGCTCAGCTGAACGCCTATCATATTTTGTTATGGTCCCCGAGTTGCTGTAAATCTCTTGAAAGTGCAACTGCAGGGACATGCATTCTCTAGGCGTGCCGGCATTTACTCCTGGATTCTCTGAAGTGTTTGGGCACTGTTTCTCTCCTTCTTGTTGTTTCGTCCAAATATATAACCTGATGGCCAGTTACATGTGCAACAGACGTGCATGCCTATGGATCTCTTCTTGTGAGCTTTTGCTTGTATTAGGTATTGAAGAATACGTTGCTTGAAGTTTAATAGCCCCGAAAATCCTACGTTTCCTCAATAAGTTACAGCTGTTTTAGTTCTTACGGGGAATCTCTGGGCAGGAAATGAGCACAATTGTTTGTGCTTGTAGTGTCTCGCAACATAGGAAGTGAGCAAGACCAACATGCGTTGTGGGATGTTGGGCCCATGTGAACAGCTTTGTCCAAGTGCTTGTAAGTTATGCACCGTTTGTGATAGAGCATGACACCGTATCACTTTTGGAGATGCTATCGTTTTCCTGGTATTGGTGGACATTCTCCTTCTAGGCTGAGCAAAAGAATTTTATTTCTTTTTGTACTGGTGCAGGTGCTTTTGAAGAATTCGCCGGCTTACAGTTTTTTTGAAAATTGTTCTGAGCTTGAATACTTCCAGCGGCTGGCTGGAAACCTTTTTTTTCTGGCTCGCATCACGTTGGCAAGCTGTTTCCTGAAATTTCTTTACGTCCGCAAACAATTTCTATGGATTTTAGAAGCCGAATGTTCCAAACCTTTAATTGAATGGCGCCTGTTGAAGCAATCTGTGGGCATGTGCATTGTGTCTGAAATTGGTGGTGAATGCTTGCCGTTTTGCAAGCGGCTAAATGGGAAAGACTTCTTCGATCTCTGTCACCTGCAAGCTGGATGTAAGTATGTGCCAGTGGTCTCTGATCCTTAGTGGAGGGGTTCGAGAAATGGTTCTTTCACAGTGCTCGCCTTAAAGCTTTGTACTGGTAAAGCGTCAAAAACATTAGGACCATATCACTGCCTGCATGCTTTCTTTTATCTTCATCCACAAGAACATTGTGGCCTCAATGAAGGGTAATATGTTCTTTCAAATACATTTGAAGAGACCTGGTCCACTATCGCACTCCAGCAGCCCCGTAAAATGCTTCAGAGGCCACTGTACAGCACTCATATTGGAGGGCTGTTCTTGAAAAGTACGAATAACCAAGTAACGTTGGCATAGATGCCTCCTAGCGAACTTTGCTGAACACAAAGGGTTTAGATGATATTCCTTGCAGCGAGTGAGGCGTGGTATTGTAAATAATGCCAAGAAAAAAAGAATTTAGCAAATATGTGGAAAGATGACAGGCGGACACGCAAGAGTTCACGCTGGAAAAAGCTTGTTGTACTGTAGAACTATCTCGATTAAAAATGCTCTCCAGTGTTTTGTGTCGAGCAACTCAACAACCGTCAGGACGTGAGCTATTGCTACGTCAATGATGCCAAACCCGTATTGTTGTTGCAAGCCGAGTGATGCGGTTTAAACGTACATACTAGAATGGATAAAAGGCTGAAAAAAGGGGTGGTGTTCATTTGATTGCCGACATCTTTAGACAACAAGGTATAAGCTCATCAAGCAGAAAGTATGCATCATTCAAACGCTCGTGTGGGGCTAGAAGCTGACGCCTAAAGGTTTAGCATTTAGATAACGCTGTGAACCAACTAAAAAGCAGTTGAATTTAGCCTTTATGCCCTATACTGTGTGAATCTACTACGGCGCATTTTGAGTAGTAAATGTTTCTTTGTCACGTCCACGCGCGCTTAGTTGGGCAACACTGCAACCAACGCATTGAACACTTCAGATTCGTAGTGCTGGAAAGTACATCTAGATGGAAATGTTCACAATGCACTTGCAGTTTGTACGTCATGATCCTATCACTGCACTGCGAGAACAAGAAAAAACGTGTGGATCACTCCATAACACAAATCTTTTCAGGCAGCAGCACAGCAACGGATTAAGATCTGGATCGTTTGTCATTTGCCTTTTTGTATTAGCACAAATGTTTCATCGAACTAACTGCCCACACGTTCTTGCTATGGTGGCGCTTGCGGCCGTTGTTGAAGGGTCAGGCTGCCTCTGGATGCTTTTCCCTGTTGATTGCGTTCGCACATTTGACCCGACATCCCGTTCATTGAGTGTGGAGATATGCCATTTTGTTTCAGAAGGTGAGAGAAAAAGCATGGCGAATGCATGGTAGCTGGAATTTGGCCCTTTTGTTCATATCCACAAATTGATGAGCGATTCATATCGATGCATTCTGCAGGACGTGTGTCTCTCTGTTCAACGATCGAAGCAAGGAAACTTTTGCGAAAGGCAGTTCATTAGCTGCGCGTCTTTCATTCTTCTATTCAAAGCTGTTTTCCTGCCTTCTGCAAGCATTTCAGCAGCGGTCAACGGTCACGTGGCGTGCGCATATTGTTTATTAGTGACCAAAATCCAGCCTCACACTTCGAAAAGGAAGAAGCTCGGGATCCGTCTAAGCTCATGCGAGTTTTTCTATGAAACAGAGAAGTTGAAGCATTACTACTTCGGTCACGTGTTTAACGCATCGCCACTAGCCAGGTTTACAAAGATGAACTGCTGCAGGATATGACAAGAGCGCTTCTAAGCCAGGAGTCGCTTCTTTGCCACGTAAACCTTGACCCAGGCCGTATGCTCCTTGAAGCAAAATTGCCAGCTAACACACCAGATTCAGCTTCGTGAACGAGCTTGTCAAATGTGGGTTTCAGCGTGAAACTGCTTAAGTCACGTGGTAGAAACGCCGGCTCACAGGCGTGCATGATGCTTTGAAAATTGCTCAGTTTTCTAGCAGCACGTGGACGCTAAAGCTGCGTTTAGAGCATATGTCAGCACACATGCAGGCCGGCAACAATGGATTGTATGGCAGGGTGTAAGCCGCTTCAGAACCAGTCAGTGCAGACTAGCTAGGTGCAAATACTCAATTGTGAGTTCAAACTGGAAGGTAACTGCAGACATTGTTTTTGCATAACTGTCACCTGCTTTTTTGTTCGTCTTTTGGATAGTTCTTACCCCTTCCGCTGCGTGCTTGCTTTCGACACAACTTCAAGTCTGTTTCATTAATTTGATACGAATATAGCCATTGCCAAACATCGCATTTACTCCTAGTAAATTGCTACTGCTTACCTCTGCTCTACATATATCGCCGTTACATTAAAGAATTACTTCTACCAGTTTTCAGAGGGAATATTGTGGAGATCGTACAACGTACTAGCTGCGGTATGTGAAAACAAATTGCTGTGAGAACGAATGTGCTGGGCGCGACGACGTCGCTTTGGAAAATATATCGTAAGTGAAAAAGCCCCGTGCGGCGGAAACGCTTTACGGGAGGACCAGCATGTTTCTACAGGTTCTTGGTGCTTAATGTATTAAGTAAGGCTAGCTCTTTGCTAAATATTGTTGAAATGCATTGGCAGTGTGTCTTGAAAAGCCTGCTCTGGAGGCCTAATCGCGCACAATGCAAAAGCTGCCGTACTACAAATGTTAGAGCCATTCCTACCATGCCCGTCTGAAATAGGAGATATCATGCCGTATCCTGATCGGCGCGTGAGTCTTATGAGCACGCGAAACAAAACCGAAGCTCTAGAAAAAACAAGAAAGTACTTTAGGTGGGCCAGTTTCGTGTGAAGCACAGTAACCGTACATTGGTGCCATGTGCAACCCTCTGCACTCACAACAGTAACCTTACACTCGTGAGATGTGCAACACTTTGGCAGGCGGCTTCAAATTTATGCCAGTATTCGACTGCTCGGACGAGCTCACCTGAGGCTCTGTATAGCCATTAGATCATAATGGCTTTTCCCAGGAGCGTTTCGAGGCACATTTGGTTCAATTTGTATGTCGACACTGTGGTCCGTAATAGGATGATGTTACTGTCACTATCAAGTCAGTCATAGCCTAGTGAGCGTTAAATAAATATGGAAAACAAAAACAATATAGTACGACATTCGGCGCACGCCAGCTCATATATGCAGCCTGTCTTTTTGATATTCATGGCGTACCATGACTCGATCCTTGAATGCATTGAATGGTTTCCTCAAACTGTTACAATGCTTAGAGCATAACAACAACGACTATCTTACATTTTAGAAGCAACAATGAATTTTTTGCAAATAGTGTGCAGAACTGTGTCCGCACCTCGTGATTTGTGTATGTTTTTCCGGAGTGCATCAATGACTCTCGCGCAGTGCAGAATTGCCCCTTTGCCATATTGTACAGAGCAAGAATGTGCGTAGTTTTAGGAAGAATTTTTTTTTTTCTATCTGGTTTCTTCGGATGGACGGAGAGTCGGTCTTCTCTGCTGTAGCCGCAACGGCAGCTTTTCCAATTGTTCTTAGTCTTTATCTGTTGTTGGTGAGCAGTACACAAATATGCCTTCAAACTTGACCTCAATCGGTCGGTTCCAGTGTGTGCCTCCGAAGCTGCCAGATAGCACAATGTGAATTGTGTCGCAATATATCGGCCTGCAATAATCTGAAAGTTCGTTCCTGCATCAGAAGCAGCAATTTTGGCTACGATTTACAGAATCAGATAATTTGTAGAACTCCCAGCTGGAAAAGAGTTATAACTGTTTCATAGAAAGGCTATTGCCAAAATCATGCATACACAGTGGATTATTTTTTTGCTCATGAAGCGGGATATGTTTTACCGGTTTGTACCAAAGTTATGAATATGACGGTTGTGTCAGATTTTCCCGAATATTTCGGCAGCTGCTACAGACGTACGGCACGGCGTCTCTCGGCTAGATGTCCTGCCCTTATATTAATGCTCGATAAATATGGTTGTGCGACGCTTCCCTACTGCTGCACACAGTTCTCATACTATCATGCAGTTTTTCACGGTATTCGTCCAACGGGTAATGCTTTCTTGCTAAGGGACGAACATGCCGGTAATATACGTATTTCGGATTTCTACAACAGAGAAAGCGACGGGCATTTTGGATGCAACCCAAACTTCTAATCATGTCTTTAGCTGATAGGTCGTACCATTTTATGTTAGCATCGACAATTTCAATCAACTATTTGGATTGCGGGCATCGAGTCAAGATATACAACTACATGATCGAACGTTTCAAGACATGATACACAATCAGTAGGCCGCGTTTCGAGGCAGACCAAAACGCATCAAGAGCGATGCAAAAATCTGTTTTTGAGCATTGAAATTTCTTTTCTGCACGTGTGCTGGTTTCACCGGGAACGGCAGCGCCTCCTCTGTGAGTACACGCTTGTGAAAGATATCTGCATCGCGATAATAAATTAGTGCTTTCAAGCGAGCCATTTTTTCTGTGTGTTCAACTGAGAGACAATCAAAAGGAAAGTTCAGGCAGTGCTTGTTCGCTTGGCCACCATTCCATTCTGCTCAATGCGTTGAATTAAGGACGAGGTTTCTGTATTGTGGAATCAGAGGGTCTTCCTTTTTTACGCCAACCCGTATTTGCAAGCATCATGTGAATGTTGCGGAAACGCAGTATGCAGCATCAATCATAAAAACTATCCGTCGATGGACTGCTTTGCCTTTAAAAAGTTTTTCTGTCTCTGCGCTTTGGTCAGCGCGGCATTACAAATTATGTATAAGGCTGCTTGTGGCTAAGATTCTTCTAGATAGTGAAAAACTCTGAGCCTATCAACTGCATATGTAATTTGTTCGGTTGGCGCCACTACTAGCAGCGGCTGGTATTTACAGTTTGAGTGCTTCTTAGACTGTGAGCGTGCACGATGTTGAAGAAACAAGCGGGCAACCGCACTCATGACTATGTGTTTGCGCTAGTAGTCTGGTGGACTTGAAAGGCGTATTTGCGTGTTCCCTCGCATGCAGGGGTAGGCATACTATCTGCTCTTGAGATGTTGTTTGCTTTTGAGAGCAGACAATATGGAAAGGTGGAGCGATCTACTCACTGTGAACTTACTTTTTGGCATTTCAATGATACGCTTACTATGCGAGGCCCCAGTATCTGCAACAATTGTCCTAGAGACGCCCTGCTATGAATTTATTTCCATGGTACACGGCGGATCTTGCATAATGCGCACTTGGCCTCAATGAGGCACTGCCATGGCAGTGTTACGTCTAGCAGAAATTTGAAGCGGACCATTTGTTATCACTTATATGTTTTCAGTGAATAATATTTATTTAAACTTGGCTGAAGCTGCACTTGGAGTTGAAATTATGTGACATTGTTGCGCCATTAAACGCTCAAAAACGGCTCTTGCTTATTCTGGGTTGCTGATGCTTCTTAAAGTGCAAATCTCACACTATGAAGCTGACTCAAGGCACTCCCTTTCGTAACACCTTTGAAAGGCGCAGCTTGCCTTTTGGAATTTGTTTTAGATGTTGGGTTTCTGCTATTGCAGGAGATGCTATGCAACGGCATCGTAAGCAAAAGTCTTTGCTCCATTTTCAGTATAATCCATTGTGCGTGTGCACGGGTTTTAGAGAGGTGGCGTCCATGGTTGCAGGAGCGCCAACTACTGGTTTTCACCGCTCTAGACCGATGATAGTAAATGCGTTGCTGCATTGTGAGGCCTCGCTGGTTGCACTTAGGAGATTCCCTGGCAGTATTCGACTTTCTGGCCCGCTTTAATTGCTACGCAACTAATTTTTTTGGCCGCGAACACTGAAAGGTAACGAATTTACCACTTATTATCTTGGAAATTTTGGTTTCAGTTGATGCTCAGCGCGCACACATACATGTGGCTTTGTTATTCCGGCCCGCGAGACTTCGCATTTCTATTAAAAATTAAGTATTTGCATTACTTCATGCTTGAGAGACGTATGCGTATTTATGAGGCGCGTATGGAGATCTACTTGTTGCTGTCATTCGGTGTTCCAACCACGGTGCGGCGACAGCGCCTACTTTTTCTTGTACTTGGATGCCTTCCTAGTCTTAACTCGCGCGACAAACCTTCCGTACTATCGTATCCATGGATAAAACAAAGTAAACTCTTGAAATAAGTCCTCTTCGTGCATGGCACAGAGGCTGTGACCGCTTGGCATGTCTACATATCTTATAATATTTGTATTTTCAGGCTCGCGGGATGCTGGAGAGTCAGCCCAATGCAGGTGTGCGAACGCGCTCTGATCAGTGTAGAGAGCGAGACGTTTGTAGCTTCACGTAGTCACGCAAAGCTAAAGCCGAACGCAGCGCTTGATGGCATGTCAAGGTATACGACCCTTCATGCAGCCCACTTGCTACTTTTGTGTGAGGGCAGCAGCGTACTCGTTGAGATGTAGCTCGCAAAATATTGACTCTCACTGCTAACGGAGAGTAATCTGGACAGGCGGCAAGGTTGCTGGCCAACCCAAAGTCCCCGAATACTTGACATCGCGATGGGATTGTCTTCTTCGGCACGTTTGTGAGGCTGTACAGAGCTTTGCCTTTCGTTTCACATGCACAAAACTCAGAGCATAGCTCTTACAGTGCGCTGATCATGTAGGACACGCGCAGTTCATTGATCTTTGCAGGATCACAAGGGAGCACTAGGAGATCGGCCTTTGATAGAGGGCGTAGCACTAGCTGACTGAAAGCTTATTTGACAGATTTTGAGTCAGGCGTCGGTCACTCTTGAACTCTTGCACCTGGGGGGCACTGGCTCTCATGAGTGCGACAGAAGCACGCAGGCGTCCAACCCGAGCCACGCTAACTACTCTGTATAGTGTTGTTGGTCAAATATTATAGATCCCTTTCGATTCTGCAGGATGTATGATGAAGTGGTCCAATATTTTAGATGACTGCATTTTGGATCTACTTTGTAGACGTTCCAATTGCTCTTTTGTCTGGCGCACAGATTATGAAGTAATTGAAGAGGCCTTTCCCATGCCAGATGCTGGTATTGGCGTGCGTGGACTTGAATAACAATTTTGCAGAACGTATGTTGTGGAACGTGATGTTTCGTAGCTTCCCACAACAGCACACTACAATTGAAGCAAGCGCTTATGGGCTTAGCAATTCACTAACGGCGGCGCTCGTTAGTGTGCTACTGTAGTGGGCTGTTGAGCAAAAGAGCGGCGGCGTGTTTCTTCCTAAGTTCTTTGCATAGCTGGTGCGTTGTTAGACACCTACGAAGCTTAAAAAACTGTGAAAATGCGATCCTGTCCTTGAGCAGTTAATAGCACGCTGGCTAAGTAAAATCGTGGGACCTCGCTCTGCAGCTCGTTTGCATCGCCTAATTACCAATGCATTGGATGTCACTAGCGAACTGAATGAGTGTTAATTATTATGATATTTGGAGATCTGCTATATTCTTGCTGCACGCAACTGCACAGCTTGTTTTGTGGCTATTTTCACCTTTTGCTGATCAGTGATTTTGTTTGGGCTCCATCATGTGGCTGCTTGGCTGCTTAGGTGTATGCTTGTTTCAGGTCCAATGATAGTTTCTTAGCGGGCTGCGTGGAAAATGAGCTATCTGAGAGCTCGTAGTTTTTTGACAAAAATGCATTTTAAATGTGCAGGAAGTGTGTTGAAGGCTTCGTACGGCTTATGAAATTAAAGTTTTGTCATTATATGTGTGATCCTCCAAATGAAGCAGTGGTTATTCCCGCGTCATGCAGGATGTGAGGTGCAATGAACGACAATAAATATAAATACTCAGAAATTTAGAGCTAGGCCTTGATTTAGTGTGATAACTGAAACCAAAGGCTGATATGCTTTTGCCCCCAGCCGTAGTTACGCATTGCTGTAATAGGAAACGCGAGAGTCTCATATCGTTAGTGTGCGTGCTGTAGGTTCCATGCAGCGAAAGATGAATGCTGCCTCTCGGGGCAAAACACAGTAACATGTGTACAGTGCATATATGCTCACGGCATCCAGACTTGGGTTGACGACAGTTACCTCCCGTTAACGCGACGGTGGCCGTTTTTTAGCTCTGCGTACTAGCATCTTCTGTGATAAAGCTGGTACGGGCCATCAATTTCTAGCTTCAAACGTGTATTGAAGAATGTTTCGGCGTTTTAGTCTTTGATATAGAAAATTCTGCTATGGCGAAAATATCTTGAATTTAGCGGGCAGTTGACTTCAGAAGCCGGCAGCGAATGTTTAGACTCATTTCCAGATTGTAAGAAAGGCAGCTAGGATTCGAATTCAAATGCAGGAAGAGCTGGTGTTGTTTTTTGTGCGACAGAGCTGCACTAGTGCTTTTTCAAAACAAATTCGCGATGTTATATGTCAAGGATGTATCTGCGGAGCTATATACTCACACAAATGCATGATTAATATCAAAATCCTGCAGGATGTATGTCTTGCGAGGCGACAAACAATAAAGCGTACCCTCGTCTATTTCGTTGAGATTAGCATGACTTGCGCCTTTATTTAAAATGACAAAACACACTCCATGAGGCTGCTGTTTGTGTACTGCGTTACAGATATATGTGGAAAATACGTTTGCATGAACTGCGCATACTGCGCGGTTATGCTGTATTCTGCGTGTTGGTTCATGCATCGTGGGCGTTGCTGTACATGCACGCAAATGAATGGTTATTCTCGAAATGTCGCAGATAGTATGCCTTGCGAGGCGGCAAATAATGTAGTTCAGTCTTTTTTATTTCATTGACGTAAGCACGTGTCACGCCTTTATTCTAAATGATAAAACATAACCCATGCGGCTGTCGATTGTGTGCTAAGCCAGTACTACTTTTCGTAAGGTATGTACTGAATCAGTGCATATGCGAATATGTGACGCTTGCACTTCTATTTTCGCCCACAAATGCGTGCACTTAAAATGTGCTGAGTTTTATACAAGTTTCGTCATGTGTAAATAAGAATGTCCAGTTAAAGTTCTGATGAGCCGCAAGTGAATTCTCATGTCTTTGGCGCATCATTGGCCCCCTCCCGTGGCAGTATGTACGTTTTGGAGCGCTAGCAAGCACTGGTAGCAAAATATGCATAGCAGTTTGTTCTTCGTTTCAAGATGTGCGGCCGTGAAAGTGGCATTGCTGTAGAATTAGCCCCTGCGTCTGGCCACGTCAGAGGCATTGCTGTTATTCACGGCATCTTCAAGAATGCGTAGGCCTTGATTATGCCTATACAGCGATTGGGCTGACCACCTGTCAACACAACAGCACTGCATGTGAGTTCAATTAACTAGCGGATGGGTCTTCGTGATCATACAGAAATTTTCAGAACCAGAAGCCACCATGAGTATTGATGCATTTACGCATGTGCACAACGTAAACATCGTCACTGCATTATTTTACGCCAAACAAGTAAGATAGTGGAATATAGAAGGTGAGTAGATGGGGTAATATCAACATAGGAGGACATTCCCCCGTGATGAACGTTTGCAGTTACAGAGGCAAGGTACTCGATTATTACAAGTTGTGCAAATATGATGCTTGAAGTTATCTTGTTTTAAGCCAATACATCTTCACTTTCATGGCAAGATGAGCGTCATCTGGAACAATGCGAATAAAAGTTGTTTCGAAGTAACCCTGCATGCATGCCAATATCTCAAAGCGTACAACAGCTGTTCAAGGAAACATCCGTATAGAAAGCTTTGTTCCACATAGTAGAAGCGAAGTCAAATTTAACGCTGGCTTTCAGGCTACAGAAACTAAGAAAGAATCATTACTGCAGAAGCAGTTGCTATTTCTAGAAAGTGGGTCTCTTGCGAGTATGCTTCTGAAACGCATAGCATATACCGGACGATTGGAAGAAGCCCTTTTAAATCATATTCTACGTAGTTTTCTAGCTTTGGAGCTTTGGATTCCTCTTCTACCTTTAAGGCGACGGTCTAATGGCACGAATATGGGCACCATTGCAGATGTGTGATGACAAAACTTTTCTTCATGACGATCTGGAGAATGTAGCTCGTACAGAATGGCACTTAGCAGCATCATAACTGCGTATCTCAGTAGGTGCAATGCGAAATACTAAATGCGCTTCGGTGCGCAAGATTGGTGAACATGCGAAGATCATGTTTTCAAGCGAATGAGCAAGATTATGTGAAACATGACTTGTCAAAAGTTTTCGAAGGTAGCACTTGCAAATTATTTGAAGAGAGATGCAAAAAAAATAATTGTTAAAGTTCTTTCGAGCTACTTGGTCCTTAGCTTTAAGCATCGCGTGGTAGGTTGTGCGTTTCTTCCATTTCCTCGTGGATCCTGAGGGCATTGAGTAGAGCTCACTCCTTTGCTTCTATACAGCGTAACAAATCGTTGTTTTGCACTCCAATTGAGTTTGGTAGAAGACCAGCATACACCCATTTTAGAATCCAGGCGGTGCCTTCGTTATACGTCACGTAAACGCATCCAAAACGAGTTTATATGCGATTGCGTCCACACATGCAAGATTCCTCAATACAACTCGTTACTCATGCGTTGTTTCAAGTGACTAGCGGCTTTGGGTCGTGCTTTGTTTTTTTCTTAGAAGTGATAATGGCGATAATGTTAATAAATAGCTTGTAAGAAAGCCAACGGCGGGGAAGGCAGGAGTAGAGCTACAAGTATTCCACACAACTGGTGCGGAGAGCTTTACCGGGTGCGTTGCCTTATGTCCACTGTATTTTCTACAAGTAGCATGCACCGAAACAGCTTACAGATCATTTACAGATCAATTTCAATGTGCCTTGCTTCATTTCGGCATCGTCCTTTTCTTTAGGTGCCCACGTTTCCAGTAGTTGCTATTTTACACAGCAGTATGAACAAAATCTCAACGCATGCTTTACACGTGCTTTATACGTGGCATCTCCCCTTTTTCTTCGGCGAGCTTGCAGCATTATAAGACGAAAAGTACCTTATTTCACCTAGACCGACTCTTCCAGAGGTGTGTCGTGGACCGTTCATGTGTAATGCCTTACGGAATGACTTTATTGCAAAAGTGCACCGCTACGGCATGCCTTGTCGAGCGTAGAAGCTCTATCACAGCTATATCACAGCCCTTCCAGTCTACATGGCATACTGTCGTTGAGCGGTTGTTAGCGCGCGTCTTCATGCCGAGCAAATGTCCTACAAAGTGCTGGAGTCTTCGAAACAAATATGTACGCATTTCTCTATTCTGAGGCTTGTATACGCCTCGCAGTACGCAGATATTCGTCTTTTTCTATGAAAACATTTGGTACAGCAGTTGAACATTAAACATTCGCTTTGGGCGTCAGTTAATTCTTGCATTTGAAGGGGCTCTCGGGCGCTGCACTCACTAGGGGAATGCCTAATCCTACGGTGAGTCGAAACTGCCCACCAAACGATTCCAACGCCAAACCTACTACACTATGGCTTCTTTCCCAGGGACCTTGACTGCAACCGAACAACTTCTAAACTACAGGGCGTGTGTCAAGCGCTCTTAGGTGCCATTAGTGCATTTAGCTTTTATACGAATGAACAGGAAGTGCATCTGCACAGTGCAGCAGCCTGACGATTGTGCAGATGCGTTTGGCATTTCAGTAGTTAGCGTGTTATGTGGAGAGACATAGTTTGCAGATAGCCGCTATGGATATGCCAAGTTGCTTATATGGGCGACGCAGCGTTGTTTGTGCGGCATTCCTCTGGAAGGAGTGGCGCAACGTAGTGGAGTTTCAACATAACAAACGCTTGTAACGAATTGCGTGCATACTGGCGCTACACTTGGTTCGGGATTCACGTGCTGTGAAAGGCCTGCTGCTCCATTGAGCCCAGGAACACGACACGCGTTAAATGTTCCTGGGATGTTGACGAATCCAAAAAAAATTCTCACACAATGCGTTTGACGCGACGCGCGCCTCTTGTGTACTACTAACACGAATGTGCAAAGGCAAAAATGGTTTGAGCTATTTGATCCTGCTACGGGAGAAAAATGTGTGCAACAACCCTGCAAGCGGGAAGGCTAGCTCGAATTCCAGTATCATGCATAGCACTTGTGCAAAGATTTCACGTAGGTGGCGTTCGCCGTTGCTGCAGCCCCATCTACTGCATTTCATGTATTATGCTGATGCGAAAACATGAGTAGCATTATCAGGAGGCTCCATTGGTTGCAAGCAAAGGATTCGGTTGCAGTGGTTCGTTGTTTGTGCTGGCCGTTAGCGTTGCGTGATTGAGTAAAAGGGCGGTCGACGACAGAAGGTCACACTCCATATTAGGCGCAATGGTGTGATGAAGGCGTATCTGGAGTTGGCCGTTTCAATT
>NW_013651835.1:0-13048 GCF_000499385.1 Eimeria necatrix | reverse complement strand
GGAGGGTTGGGAGCGGGGAGGGGGGGCCCCGGGGGGGGGCCCCCCGGGGGAGCAGGCAAGGAAGAGGCAGCAGCAGCAGCAGCAGCAGCAGCAGCAGCAGAAGAAGAGGAAGAGGAAGAAGAATAAACCCCGGAAGCCTCACATGGGAGGCAGGAGACCGAGCCAATGGAGGCGTAGGCCGAGTAACAAGCTGCTGCTGCTGTTGCTGCTGTTGCTGTGGCTGCTGCGGAAGCTGCCGCGGGAACGGGACGCGCTGCTGCTGCTGCTGCTGCTGCTGCTGCCGAGACGCCGCGCGATGGAGTTACTGTCGCCGCGGAAGTGTGCAACTGTTGCATTGCGACGGAAATCTTAAAAAGTGGTGGCGGAAAGAGCCCGGGAACGCCGCGGCGGACGCAACAACCCGCAGGTGTACAGACACCGTGCAGCTCGCGGCCCTGGTGCGCACGGAGTTAACAAGTCCCAACCAAATAAACCAACTTCTTCGTCCCGCGAAAAAGAAACAAATGCCCGAAAATACATGCAGGAATGCTGCCAAGGTGGCTCTTAGACATCCTGCTGCAGCTTACGTCACGCATCACCGACGCAGGCTTCCTGGACTACTTCGCGCACTCTCAACAGTCTTAACACCGCTAAACGCTCCCTCTTCTCCTTGTTTTCTTCTTTTCAGCCCGCTTCTTCCTTTTTCCCCTTCTTTCCCCCTTTCTGCATGCAAACAGCCGCCACGAGGCGACTCCGTGGCTTGAGAGCTCCAGAGCCCCAGCCCGACGCCGCGCACGGATACGCAACCGCCACAACCTCCAACGCAGCCTCCTAAATGCCACTTTTCCAAATCTTTTATGCTTAAAATAACTAAAATTACAAAACAAACTTTTCAAACAACGCGCTGCTCCTTCCACTCACGCCAAGCAACCCAGCAGCCACTCCCAGACGCCCGGGCACAAAAGACCGCCCTGCCTACGCAGCTGCTGCTGCTGCTGCTGCTGCCGCTGCTGCTGCTGCTGCTGCTGCAGTTACTGCTGCTGCTGCAGTGCAGCACAGTCGTCTAGGACTGCCTAGCAGCAGCAGAGGCGCTGCAGAAGCACTCATGGCAGCCCCGAGGCCTCACAAAGAGCCACAGCAACCCCCCTTTGCTGGCCTCAGTGCCCAGGGCGGCTAACGGGCAATTTCTTGACCCTTTAAATTTCTTTCTGAAGGGCTAAAGTCCCTGTAGGCAGTGTCAGTAGGGCGCTGCGGGGCCTTGGGAGTGCAGAGTAGTGCTGCTGCTGCTGCTGCTGCTGCTGCGGCTGCAGCAGCAGCTGCTTCAGCAGCAGCTGCCACAGCAATGTCCTTAGAGTTGCGAAGCAACAAACTGATTTGGAAAGCAAACAGCTGCGAAATGTAAAGAACGCAGAAACAGCAGCAGCAGCAATAACGGCTGCCGCAGCAGCAGCTGCACTTCGCAACAATAGCATTTCTGGTGAAGACCAGATATCACTTTGGCTCACTGAGACACACTAGAAGGGGTGGGGTGGCCATGGCGGCTTCAGAAACTCCTTCATACACAAGTTGTTTGCAGCTTAGTGTGACTCAGTGCAGTTTAGGCAGCTGAGCTCTCAGTCAAAACTCAGTAAAGGCCTCTTGCGCAAAGTCGAGCCGCTTGGGCTGCGCTGTGTAGTCTACACGCAGCAGCTCTGGCTGCCAGGCTGAGACCTTGTAGAGTTGCTGGCCAGAGCGGCGAGAGGCTTCGCGGGCATTTGGTGATTGAGATTGAGGTTTTGCATTTGCGATTGAGATGGAGGTTTAGCACTTGATTTAAACACAGAAGCAAGTGCAGAACGCTCTCCAGCCTGCTGTAGCTACTGGAGAAGCCTCAAATTGGCATCAAGGTGAAGGACATATGCGACCTTTGTTGCTTCCGTTCAACCTGTAGAAAGATATGTACAAGGTAAACCAACAATGGAGTCACGAAAGGGACAGTGGAGGGACGCAAAATGGTTAGGCTTTGCAGTTTGGTAATGGACAAGCAATCTTCGTGAGAAAGGAACTTTTGTAGCCTTGCTTCGTGCAGGAAAGTGTGCAGCTGATGAGGGGAGCTTAGAGCCTTCGCCCTTGAGCGAGGGTCCTGATAGCATTCTTTACTCTTCCATGTCAATCTGGACAAAAGGGGTGTTTGAGACGTCGCAGAAAAGTATCTTTGACGCAATTTATTGGGTATTTCGAAGTAGTTCACGCTCAGTAACACCTCCAAGTCCTCGGAACTCTTTGTTGCTTTACCTCATTTAGCATTGCCTCTTTCTATCCTCGTAAAATGTCCAGCTTGGCGCCTCCGCAAATTCCCTCACTAGCCAAATCGGTCATTACATGGCTTTATTCGCGAGGGGCACCGAAATATACATTGGGGAGCAAAGAACTTCGTTCTTCGAGAGCCTAGCGCAGGTCTCTCTGAAGGAAATATCGCTCTTCTTAGGCGTGAGCATGATTGCTACACTTTTAGCCAGCATCAATTAGCCGTTCGGTCACGCTTCCCATAAACAGAAGTGTCTGCCGTGAGAAAAGGTTTGCTCGGTGCTTTGTGCTGCAGCTGACTAAGTGTCGCCAAGTCGAACATGATTTAAGTTGCTGGGACAAGGCCACCCGCCGTCAGGAAAAAGGGGAGGAATCAAGCACTGCAAGGTGTCGTTTTTCTTGACACAGAGTTTAAAACAAAGCACGTAACTGAGGGAAATTGCTTTCATGTTGGCGTTTTAGTGATCACTCAGACTAGCGCAAAGCGCTAAACTATGGAAAAGTGGAGGCTCTCGTACGCGCATTAAATAGGTAAATTTCGTCTACAGTAAATGACAATTTGACTAGTGAAACCTCCCGCATGCTACAGGGTCGCGACTAGCCATAAAACTGAGAAGTGGAGAGAAAATAGAGAGTCAGGGCACCTTCGGAGCTCCGCCTCTTTGAGTGAATAAACTCAAGACTTGGGCGCATCTGGATGTTTCCCACCTTCCAAAACTACTTGTACACTTTACTATAATGGCGAGGTAGACAGCGACGGAGAACTTCAGGGCTCATGTTCTCTGCTCAGTAAACTCACGCTCTCTTGTAAGTGGGCACTTTCTGGAGAGAGAGAAAAGCAACAAATTTGCCGGCCGGAGTTATGGATAGAGAGCTATCCTAGGCAGAGTTGTGTATATCTGTAGGTGATGACACTGTTAAGTAGTGTAGATTTGAGGGACAGAGAGCTGGGACACTCTTCACAAAGTGGCAGCTGAGAATGCGTCGCATTCTCAGCTCCCCCTTTGTGAAGACAACCTTGGTCACTTGCTGAAGTCCCAATTGAGATTTACTATAGTTAGCACATTTTCGGCTTTCTAAAGCGTCTCATACTGCGAAATGCCGTAGGTTCCTAAGCTAGTGGTCCACTTCTTCTTCGCAGCCTTTTTGGCGCGCGTTGTACACTTGAACAGCGTTACAGAACTGCTGGCTCCAGCCCCGCCGCAGTAATTCAGATATTGTCCAAAGGCTGCTGGGGACTTTGCCGATGAAAGGTTCCACATTAAAGGAAGGGCGCTGTTTACGCACGCCTTTCCTGCACAAGAGTGCTCCTTCTGCAGCCATTGTTGCCATACTCTGCATTTTGGTATTTGCTTGCTACAATGATGACTAACAGTGTCATGAAAGAAGTTCACTTATGAGCATAAGGACCAGATCATCTTCATTCAAGGCCGCGGGGTGGAGTTGCTACCTGTAATTTGCTAAGCGTGCTCCGGAGACGGAAAGGGCTAACACTATGGCCATGACTCTCGGCTGGAAAGCTTGCCTGGAAAATCAAATATGCGTTACACTGATTGCAGTTTGCTTGCTACGTTTTTCTTTTCCTGCTAAAGGGGTACATCGTTTAGGTGGTCCGGCAATAAGTGCGCGGCAGGCTTCTCATCGTCTGCGCCCGCCACTGCTTTGCTGTTGAATATCCAGTGCAGGGGCTATCGTAAGGGCGTTTAGAGCCTGGTAATTGACAACCATACGCGTCTTCCGCTCCCCGGAGCCATCATCACGTTTGTTCACCATGATCGTAGGAGAGCAAATAGTCGAATTGGTCGGTCCGACCCAACCGTTTTCCGATAATTCGGCAATCTCCTGTTTGTGGAAAGTGAGCTGATCTGGGGTCATACGGTAGATTGCAGATCTCGCTAGGAGTTTTCCAGGCGACAGGAGAATATGATGATCATGAGGGCACTTCGGAGGTAATCCTTTAGGTAAGGTATCGGGAAATACCGCCCGATACTCGTGCAACATTTGGGCAACCCCACATGGAATATCCTGCGCCTCAGTCGAATTTATCCATTCGTCGAATAGAGTGTGCTCGAGTTTTGCGATAGGCCAGGGAGACTCCTCGTCACTCTCCGCTGTCACCGAGGCGGTTGAGGCCAAAGGACTACGGCAGCCCGAGGACATGGGTTGACTCCCTATCAACGCGCAACAAAGCGCGCCTTGCCATTCATCCGAGAGCCTTAAGGGCACTGCCGAACAAGCTTCGGGCAAAGCCAGTATGAGATGCAAACCGTGCAACGGAGTCCTGAGATCGTTAGTGTCGTCCGCCGCCTGACGAACGAGCGACGTTATCCGCGCCTTTGCCTTAGTCTTCGCGTGGGACTTATACCTCCTTGGAGGCGGGCGTAGGAATACAGCTGCCTCCTCGGCTGACATACCCGCCACTTGTTTGGCCAAGATCTCGTATGCTTGCTCTGCTGGGGTCCTTGGGTGGACTACGGTGGGACTATCCCTTTGCAGTGTCGTTTCACCAGTCCGAACGACTGGTAACTCGCACCACTGGCCATTCACATAGGTTCGGAGTTTGTCAGACTGGAAGTACCAGGCCACGTTGTGCTCCCGTCAGACAATCCAAACCCAAGACTAAGTCGTAGGGAACGGTTCCCACTGAAAAGTCCTTGGAAAAACGTGTATGTCCGCACCACAACGTCAATCCCGTCACTACCCGATCAATGCGTAATTGTGCACCTGTAGCAATGGCGAACCTATGCTCTTTTGGTTATCTCCGCACTTTCAGCTGCAGTCGTTCGACTAATTTAGAACTAATGAAACTTCTCGAAGCCCCAGTGTCCAAGAGGGCCTCACAAGGACTCCCTGCGGGCTCAACGCGAAGTACCGCCGTCGCACCCGCAAAACACAACGCTCCCCCTTGATCGTAACACTCTTTCATGCAAGTCTCCCTCCACCAGTGTGGCACGATCTCTGTCGCGTCTCACCTATTGCCGTCTTCTGTTGCCTCTGCAGACTTCCTGCTGCTATTCATCGTCGCGTCCGAAGTCTCTTCACTCAGGGTCGACTCTGACCCAGACTCCCGTCGCGTTTCCGGAAGCGGCTGAGTTCCTTCCGCGCGCTCATCGCTCTTATAAGTTCCTCCCGCAGTGCGGAGGAGTTGGTTTCCCATCTCATGGGAGACTGGAATGGCATTAGGGCCTGTCGCTACCGCACACATCATCCCCTTGCCATGACTACGCGGCCTAGAACGCTCGTCTCCACCCACGCCTAGGCCCGCACGTTTGATCGTTCCGTCTTCTCAGTGCTAGGACGGGTGGGCGCTCTACTGCCCTTGTCCACCTGCTCGGGCCGGCCTCGTTCATACGTAGGGCAGTCCCGTGCATAGTGTCCGACACCGCCGCACTTCTTGCAGATTTCCCCCGGACGTCTGGTACGTTCCCCTTTGCTAGGGCAGACACGTGCCGGATGTCCGCGACCCTGACACTCGAAACAGTTAGCGTGGGTTCCCCCAGAACGATTTTCAATTTCCAGGCGCCCACTAAGTCCTTTAGCTTGGACGGCCGCCCTAATGGCTCGGCTGATGCTTTCTCGGAGTTCCAGCACACTCTGCTTGGGCTCGTAGAGCCGCGTTGAGGGGGCCGCCGCTTGTTCCCACGACTGATATTTCACGTGTTCGTCATTGGTTATTAGAAGATGGAGGTCTGTTGGTAGCCTGGCGCAATAGTAGTCCGCGATTTCGTCGGGGGCAAGACCCAGCCCCCGCTCTGCCACAGCTGCAAACTGGTCGGTGTATTCCTTCGGGTCACCATTCCACCGTACCTTTGTCAACTCCGTTAACAATTGACTCTGCGACATTGTTCTGTCAAACCGCTCCGAAAGCCTGCGCCGTACTGTTGCCCAGTCGCTTAGGTCGATGGCTTCCTGTAGATACATCCAATACGTTAGAGCCGGGCCCACAAGGTAGTCTATAAGTGCATTTCCCCTGTCGCGCGGTTCCAATCCCATTTGGGCGTACCGGCGCTCGGTGCGCAGCAGAAAGGCCTTCATAGTGCTGCCGTCTTCAGGTAGTATAGGAGTCGTTGCGCCGGATGCTCCGGTTCCCCCTATTACAGTTCTAATCACACTCATTGAAGACTGGAATTGGTCCCAGGTGACGAAGGGGCTGTCCCCTGGCATAACATTGGGCAAAGGTGTCTCCTGCGGGGGCGCCTCCTTATGCCCATGCGACCGCTCTGCCACGGTGGGTTTCGGAGTCGCGTGGCGATGATAGGCTGGTGTCCCGCTCGGCATTTTGTTGACTGACATTGTAGGAGTCTCCTGCGGTGTGGGACCGATGACGCGTCCGTTGCGGAGGTGCATCACTTATCGAGCAAAGATTTCTAGGTGCGAGGCATTGAAACATAGTATTTCTACTCCCAAGTCCGGAAAGAATAAATATTTCAATCCCGGAACAGCCGCCAAATGTAGTGCGCGGCGCCTACTGCTGCGACTACGCTGTTTCCTGCCCCTCTAACAGGTCTACATACTACACCTAGTATAGCCCCATTTCTCGGTCTCTATAGCTTTATTCCGTCAAAATACGACAGTTCTAAAAGTGTCTCCAATCTGTCTCGTCGATTCGCTCCCTTCTCGGAGCTCACCTCCTAGGCCCTAGGGGAGGAGGTCCGCATTGGTGCCGGCGCTATCGCCAGCCCCAGTCTCCACACAATTTCCGCACATTTCACGTTTTCATTAGAACTGACTAACTGTTTTTCTTATTTTTTTCTTATTGGGAGGGTCCTGTCCTCCTCCAGTGTCGCAGCCCCTTGTAGGTCGCTAGCTAGCTATCATCTCTAGGACACTAGCCAGCCCTACTGTAGTGCCTCTGCACTACATGCTCTGCGGTCTACATTACTCCTCTATGTAGGGAATCCGAGCTATACCTTATTTTCGCAAGAATCGCAGGCCATAGGGTGGAGTTATCATAGACCAGTGGTTAAATTGTCTGCAGCTGCATCTTCTACGGGCCAATGCGACATGCTATTCCCGAAAGTATGCCCCCTCAGGCACGTGAGGCTGCGCGGCCCACATCGTGGAAATGTACGCGATATGTATGGTATTTCTGAGAGCTAAAATATGAATTCTCCTGACAGACGAGCCGCTGGAGACTCGAACTGCTGAAAGAAATGATTTGGTATTGCAGACTCGAGTTAAAAGCCTGCACTGTTCAAAAAGTACCCGATACCTGATATCTCTGAGGGCTGAAATATGAATTTTGTCCAGGGACGAGCGGTCAGAGTCTCAGGCAACTGAAGCAAACGGCCCGATATTGCAGCATCGATTTAATAGTCTGAATATTCGGCAAATTACTTGACATTTATGATATTTACGAGAGCTGAAATATGAATTATGTCCAGAAACAAGTGGTTGTAGTCTCGGGCCGCTGAAGGAAATGGTTTGATATAGCAGCATCGAATCAAGAGCCTCCTTTTACATTTATCCAGGGTGACGTGCCTTGTGGCACCCTTAATGCGTTAATCACAAGCCTCCTGGATCTGTTGATGGCAGTTAAAGAAGGTTTCTCGCACTAGTGCATTCGCAAAATCTTAGGTACTACTTGCCTCTGGGCTCTGCAATGCAACATGTTCCAGTATCAGTTGTAAACGGATGCTCATTGCATGCTATGTATTCAGTATATCAGCAAAAATTTCAATGAACTGAGTAATAAGATCAACTACGAAGGCACGCCTGCCCAATAATAACAGCGAAGCAGTGACTCTGTGTGCGGAGTTCGGCTCTTCGAAGTGAATCTTTCAGTGTTTATTCAACCAATTGTCTATTTTATACAAGTTCTGCGTTATTTCACGTCATAGACATGCCTTTTTTTCAGTACCGAGTGCGACCACGACCGGTGAAACAGTAACTTTCAACATGACTTGTAGAAGCTGAAGAATTAGCCTATGGCTGTATGTAGTAATGCAGAAAAAGCCAACCCTGTTCGCTGAAGAATAAGCTAAAGTCCCAAAACTGTGCGGCCCATGGGGATTGTTTACTTTTGCAAAGGTTCACTGCCTGGCATCGACGCAAGTTCGGCATTACAGGGACACGTAGCAGAGATTATCGGTCATCTTACACGCTTAGTGACTCGGCACGGGATAATTTACTGTTTGTTTCAAAATGGAATATAATGTCTCAGAGCGAAATGGCGGTTCAGCGCATGATGTCCCTTGAAAGCTATGTCGATTGTCGCACCTCCGTACTGTCTCGCGCCTCTCAGCGACTTTGCGCGAAGCGGGATGGTCCACATCTCTCTACGCTGAAGACAGGCATATATCGTTTCCCAACTCAGTTTTTTCGATAAAAAAGACAGGTATAGTTTCTCTTGTTTCTCTTTCTGACTCTGGAGCGACTCGGCGTGGCCCAACGTTCTTTGCCACCGACAAACATAACAAAAGCAGCTGACTCCTAAACACGGAATTTTGATAAATCCAAAGACGATTTGTATTTGTCTTTCAATTTTCCTGGTCATATACCGAAGATGCGAAGCTCTTTGTGCCTGGTTTCAATCGCATCACACGCTGGCCTCCTAGTCAGCAGTGTTCTTGCGACAGAAATATCGCCTGCGCCACTGCTTGGCACGAATATACCAAGCAATGACCCAGCAGTGTATTTGGAAAAAAACATGTCTGCGATGAACAGAAGCTGGCATTCTGTGTCTGTCATTGCAAAACTTGCCTTGGTCTTGGCTGTAATGGCTATGGCCTTTGCTATCATGCAATGCTACCTGACGCTACAAGCTGCAGTGCTCAGCAAAGACAAGATCCTGCGTCGTCTGAGGCTTACAGATGGGGGCGAGACTCAGTGCGCAGTAAGTATGAACGTTCCATGAAATTTTCAGGCGTGTTCTGAGGAAATGGACCTTACTAAAGTCACTGCTAGCCATGCGCTTTTTTGGCCCCTAGCGGAACACAGAAAAAAACATATGGTGCATGTGTATCCTATCATCTGCAGTAGTACTCGATAGCCGATTTGAGACGAAGCAAATAAGCTCAAGTCAGCCTCTTACTGTTGTACAACAGAGATTAGCCGTGCCACGAAACATTTTATCTGAACACGTGCTCATGTTTGCATGATATTGTGGCAGTTCGGTGGCAGCTGCAATTCCTAACGTGCACAACATTTTTGGAAGAGACAATGCAGGTGGAGCGCTACATATAACCATGGTGCAATGATCGGATGCCTGGCCAACCTCTGGAAAGGGACTGCGAGGAAAGAAAATGGGTGGTGTTGGAATTTTCGCGCACCCGTCTTTTGAGATGTTCTTCACGATTGAAGATATAAACGTAGATGAAATGGCAGATATAAACCGTAGCTCAGAAAAAGCTCACGAGCTGACGCACTGCTTTAGACCGGTGTCGTGAGAAGAGGGTATATCTGCTCGCACACTTTTTGATATGGACTGCTGCCCCGTTGTGTCGGCGGCATTTCACTGTAGTTTGGAACCAATTTATTTTGGCCGAATCTGGGGAGCGAAGAAAAAAGAGGGAGTGGTGGGATCGTGTGGACGCTTGTCAGACCGCCATATTTGTTTCAACGCTGTTGCAGTTGCTTTTTTGAAGAAAAACGCGCAGAATGAAATCCACAGGTTGCTTCCAATGTTCACGGCGGCTGCCGCGGTCAACGATCACGTCGAGATGACGAAAAGATAACACTGCACCCTGCATGAATAAATTTGTTTAATTATATTCTTGCCCGTACCGTGAGCTTCAGCTCACATGTCAGGTTTACTGCCCTGTTACATGTAGCGATCTGATATGAAAAGTGGCATGAGCGTCTCCAGAAGTGATGCAGCAACACAGCGCGTTGCAGTGTGATGGGGGCCACTGTCAGCGGTTCGTGGACTTTTGTAGAAATAAGGGAACGTATCCTACAGGTTCGCTACAGTTACTGGCGGTTTGTCTTTTCCAGCTGTTTGGATTGAGAAAAGAGTCTTTATCTCTGCTATTCTGAACTACTGGGACTGTATACAGGTCTCACGTTTTCAGCAAGCACTGTGGCTGCGCTATGGACAATGCGGCGGCCTGGTAGCAGGAGACGTTCATGCCTGAAAATTGGCATTAGCGTTGCATGAAGTGTTGAAACAACATAACGCGTTTCACTATGATGGGAACCAATGTCAGTGGTTCGTGGAATTTTGGAGAAACGAGGGAACGTATTTGAGAGTTTCGTTACAGTTACTGGCGATTTGTCTTTTTAAAGTGCTCGAATCATGAAAAAAACCTTTGTTTCTGCTTTTTTTGAAACTCCTAGATTGTATGTATATCCCAAAGTGCAGTGGCTGCATAGCTTGCAGCCCAGATGGCCAACGAACGTACTTTCTTGGTGACGTTTGAAGCAATGATTGCTTACCTCTGTAAGACATAAGAAATGTCGTGTTTCGCCGTAGACTGTCAATATGCTTAGGTATCAAGCTGCTTGGGCAGAAGACCTCTTGCTCTTTTCCTACGGGCTTTTTCAGTGTGCGCAAGCAGCGCAGTTACAAACGTTCCCTTCTCTAAAGTGGCAGGCGTTTTCTGCTCCTGCCTTTACGTGATTTCGGTTGGCTTGCATTTCACAGTGGCTGTGGAATTATCCGCACATCTGTGAAAGTGCATTCTCGCAGGTGCTGGACCCCAAGTCATCCGCTAACGCGGGCAGTTGCACCGAATTTGCGTAGTTGGAACAGTTCCGGTTTTTTCTGGCTTTTCTTTTGTGGTTGCTGCTGCAGTGACCATCAACAATTAATCTTGGCAGAGAGAATGACCTTACTTCGACACGTCAGGCCAGCGACTAGGGTGGGAGGTCCCTAGGAGGTTACCGCTAGTTGCCAATTTTTGACTTTTCTGATGAGCGGACACGTATTAGAGAGACAAAAGGTTTTTGACCTACTATACAGGTTTCTCTAATCGAAAAGCCGACCACCTTTTGAAACCTCCTCAGCCCCAGAAAGTGTGTGCCATTTATTTCGCTGTAAATAGCAAACATTGAGAGTTTCGCCCTCAGGGCATTTGACTGCGATGAAGAACTGCTACCAGGTGGTCTCAGCATTCGTTTTGCAGCATCTGCGTTAAGTAAACAAAGCACTCGAACCCCTTCACGAAGACAAGAACGAAAATGACTAGCTGTCTTGGTTTGCATGAACTGCACAGTTTGCCTTGAACGCATATTGTACAAACTTTAAATAACTCCATACATTTTAGAAGACTGTCTTTCAGGTTGATTGCAATGATACAAAGCTGCCAGTTGCAAGCCGAACACATAGGCGACAAGCATAAAGCCAAATTCAGCTGTTTATTTGTCTTCGCGCGCAGCATTGAATTACATAGTTCAGCAACCTAGCACATAACTACAGATAACCACCACCCTTCGCAAAGACATGCGGATTTTGAAGCTTTCGCGTGTGGCTAATACAAACTATAACATCAAATGCAGTGCAAAAGCGGAGGGCTTCACTCAATATTGCACACTTATATGCAACAGTTGCTCAGCTTGCCGGAGATACGAGTGTTCGGCTCCGTATTGACATTTGCTCGGATTCGTATACGGCGAGAGGGCGCGTTGAACGTGTTTGCTGCATTAGGGAGCGCGGGATAATTGTGGGCTGCAGAGGATGCAGCTACTTCTGGGTCAGCTCAGGGCCGTGCAACTAAGCTGTAAAGTAAACATGGGAGTGCAGATCCACGCCGCCATCGCGCCATCATCTGCATTTTCCGGTCCAGCAAACGTCTCACATCGTCGCTTGTATTTGCAAGCTGTCCCCAGGCAGCAAGCAACAGAAACTCCTGCTCGCTGAGTGCCTTGACGGGCTGGTTTCTAGTGCAGACGCGAGCACAAGCGTTGATTGTGTGTGACATGAATACAGTGTCTGTCTGCTGGCGCTTGGTGCAGACCGCTGAGTGTGTTGTCCTATTTGCGGCGCTTCATGGTGTTGGTGGAGTCCCCAACATTCGGTTGGTAAGCAGCGATGGCAGATTCTGGTCAGCCTGTCACTAGATACTGGTTCCAGATGCAGCCGGTGGGTGGAGTCGTTGTGACAAAAATGTGTGTCACGCGGGATTAGTTGAAGCGCAGCGTTATGTATTTGCCAAAGTAACGTTCGTTTTGACTGATTGCGCACGCGAGGTCTGTGAATGAACGAGTTGACGTGCGTTTTGCTGAGTAGCAGTGTATTGGAGGTGGTGACTCGTCTGATGTTTTGCGCGGCCAGTATAGCAAACAGGATTGCGAAAAGTCTGTTACGTAGACGAACAGGCTTTCGTGGACTGGTGGGGTCGTTCTTTGTCTGTAGTGGGTATAGCGATTGATTGGCTTGGGGCTAGTCCTCGGAGGGTGGGTCTATTTGCGCAGACAGCAGGGCTAGGCTGCGCTTGGGCGATGTTTGGACTGCCGCTGAGCTGCCGCAATTGTGTGCATTTGCTGTTACGTTATGCATGCACTGGGATGGAGGTCGCATGCAAGGATGCTTCGACATCAAGAGCTGCGTACTGTTTTGCAACGAGGAGGTTCATTTGACTGACTGGATGTCTAGCGTTGAAGGCTAGTGGATCCCATTTGCGGCTGCGAGAAGAGCAGGCGCACGAGTCGCCATAAGTGCCGGAAGAAGTGGGCGGGACGCTTGGAAGAGCTCACGATGGATGCACTTTTAGGCAGTCCCCAAGACACACATTTCTTGTCACGGCGTTTTCTGTTCACCTTGGTGCTTTTTGCGTGGCGTGAGAAGGAATCGGGAGCTGTGTGAGTTTGCCGAAGCTGGGCCACTGAAGTTAGTGTACAGCAC
>NW_013651834.1:0-11701 GCF_000499385.1 Eimeria necatrix | reverse complement strand
GCTGCTGCTGCTGCTGGAGGTGTGGGGCGTGGGGTGTACGTACAGCTGGGAGGCGTGGGTGGGGGGTGTTGTTCAGGTGACGGCGACGACAGATTATATTCAAAGAGAAGAAGGATATCCTGGCTGGGTAATCGGAGTGGCTGTGGGGTCGGTGACAGTTTTCTTTTTGGGACTGCTGGGGTGTTTGATTCTGCGCAAACACGTGAGCATGCCCTGGTGGATTGACTGCTTCTGCAGCCCCTCGCCGCCCTCCTTCCAGACCAGACCGGACCAGACCAGTGGTCACGGGGGGGGGGACTTGAGCAGGTCTTCTTCCTTCCGGCCCTCCGTGGAAACTGGCGACAGTCCCTACTTCGAGTCCGACGAAGTCAAGCCCTCCAAGCGGCTGGGGGCCCCCGTGGGGGCCCCCCTCAGGGGGGCCCCGGGGGCCCCCCCCGACCTCAACTTGGGCTGGGAAACTGGCAACTTGTCCACTTTGGAGTTCGCCCGCTCCAAACGCATGGAGTCCAAACGCTCCAACAAACCCCCCGCCACCCAACTCAACTCCATTCCCGAGTTCATTGCCGAGGCCAAAATGCCCAACGGCTGGGCCGCCGAAGCTGCAGCCAGCAGGCAGGCCCACAACCGCTAGCTCCGCTGTACGTACACCCCACGCTGTACGTGTACACCCCACACTGTACGTACACCCCAGGTGTACGTACACCCCAGGTGTACGTACACCACACCTCAGAATGTGGGTGTACACCCCAGGTGTACGTGTACACCTCAGGGTCTACTTGTACACCTCAGAATCTGCGTGTACACCCCAGGTGTACGTGCACACCCCAGGTGTACGTACACCCGGGGAGCAACACGGACTCCCCGGGGCCTGCGAAAAGACGAGGGGCCCAAAGACACTCCCTCGGCAGGCCAGAAAGGGCCTGAGTTTGTCTGTACTGGTGAAGAAGCTACGGAGACACTACTGCGAAAGAAAAAGCAGCAAAAAGAACAGCAGCAAAAGCGGCAGCAGCAAAAACGGCAGCAGCAAAAACAGCAGCAGCAAAAACGGCAGCAGCAAAAACAGCAGCAGCAAAAACAGCAGCAGCAAAAACAGCAAATGGGATCGCCTCTGGCGCTAAGTCCGCCCGAGGGCCACCCAAGACGAAGTGCGCAGACTGTACATACACTCCGCCCCCCAAGTTGGTCTCACGTTCCTCTTGCGCTCCTTCTCGTCTCCACAAGCAGCCGCCAGGTAGCTAGCTAGCTAGCTAGCTAGCCAGCTAGCTAGCTAGCGAGGGAGCTGGACGGCTAGCTTGAGAGCTCCGTGGCCAGGTGGTGCTGTCTGGCTTCGTGGCTAGCTAGCTAGCTGGGTAGCTACGTATGTAGCTAGCTAGTTAGCTAGGTAGCTAGCAAGCCAGCCAGGCAGACAGCGCCACCTGGCCACGCAGCTAGCTAGCTAGCTAGCCAGCGAGGCGGGTGTTAAGGGTCCGTCGTGCGCGCTCTTGGCTGTTTGCGCAAGGCGTCTTTGTGTTTCGAGATGATGTATCCGCCTTTTGCGCATTTGTTTTGGTTTTTCTGTGGTGTTTGTTCCTCTTCAATGTCGGGAAGGATTTGTTTGCTGCAGCGTTGTGCATGCAGTTCGTGCTGCTGCGTCTGGGCGAAGAGTGAGTTGTGGTTAAGTGCTTGTCAGTATTTATTCCTTAGGGCTTTATTTCTCAGTAATTCTTTAAAGGGGTTTGTAAGGTTTTGGAGGGTCAACTGGCTTGAGGGGCCCGCGAACTCTCGCCAGGTCTTGGGGTGCTGCCGCGCTGCTGCTGCGCTGCTGCGCACTGCTGCTGCCCCCGCCAGCGGGGCTGCAGCAGCGCAGCAGCGCAGCAGCAGAGCTGCAGCAGCTCAGGCGCTGCAGGCAGTTCCTGCTGCGCCACGAGAGCCTGGGGCCCCACAGGGAGTGCCCGAGCTGTTTGAAAGAGACCACTGGTGCGGAAATGCACCAGCGGCGAACATATGTGTGCAAAGTAAGGTAGAGGAACAACGGCGAGCAGCAGCAACCCAGCAGCAACAGCAGCAGCAGCTGCTGCTGCTGCTGCTGCTGCCAATCCTGGGCAGATCTCGAAGCTGCAAGCTGCAGCAGATCCAGTCTAAGTAGAAGTTTTCCCAACAATTCAAAAGCAAGGAATAGTTTTAAACTCAAACTAGCTGCACACCCCGCGAATACCCCAGCCCAGCAAAAGCTGTACAGCGCTGCAGCGCGCCGCCTCCTGCACTCTGTGACCGCCTAAACACTTGGCTCGCCAAGAAGAAGATTAGAAAGTTTCGAAGCGAAGTTTCGAACTTTTTGGCATTATCTTCTCAATCTTCTACTGCTCTTCTCTTTTGCTGGACGCGAGGACTTCCTGCCGCCAAGTTGTGTCTCGGTAGATGGCACTCTGCGGCAGAAAGCATCACATGCAGAAGATTGCAGCCCCGGAAAACTTGCAGCTTTGTCCTTTTTTGCATTAATAATTATTAAAACGGAAATAATACTGCAAAAATGCTCCATTGAAACCAATGAGAGACCATAATGCACACCAGGGATTACTCTCCCGAGCGTCTTCTTCTACAGTTCTCTGGAGGTTTACTGTGACGGCCCACAGCCAGCAACCCAAATACAAAAACAGAAAGCCGACAAATAAGTAAACGCAAATCCACATTGTTGAACGTGCCTCTCTGCTACTTGTTTGCTCATTCGCATTATTTGTGTGAATTCGAATTTCAAAAATAAACGCAAATCCACATTGTTGAACGTGCCTCTCTGCTACTTGTTTGCTCATTCGCATTATTTGTGTGAATTCGAATTTCAAAAAATATGTCATCCGCATTAAATGATAAGAAAAAGAGCAGCCAAAAGGGGGAAAAACAATTATGAACAAATTCATATTAGGTCACTCATGAACAAATTCATATTAGATCGCATGCAGAGAAGCAGCTAATTGCAAGAAACCAACCAGAGCTGCTGCTTCATGTTCACCCCCAAGCGCGCGCACGGCAATATCTGCTGCTTTCTCTGCAGTGCTCAGAAGCCGGTCAGAAAGATCTTTTTCCTTTTGACTTGCGAATTCCAATTCTTCCGAGTATTCTGCAGCCAGAGTGTTGTCTTCTAGCTCAAATCCATCCCCCATTTCCTGGCCGTTCGCTTCAGCCGCAGGCGCGGGCTGGCTGGGGAAACAAAGACAAAAAGCGCTTTTGAAAACTTCAAATATCCGAAAAGACGAAAGCAAACAGGCATGCAAGTACTCCATCTGGGCTACAGCGCCGCTAGTTGCTGCTGCAGAAGCAGCAACTCGAAAGCGAAGCCAAAATTGATTCTGAAGAGCTCGCACACGTGAGCTCTCAGGCAGGCGGGCATGAGAATATCTTTCCGAAAGTCAGGCACTAATAAGTGTTTACAAATGCCACCGAAGACGTCTGCATGCAGACTTGTGGCAACACTTCATACTTTGAATTACCTGCTCGCGGCAGCGCTAATGGCTTCGTCGCAAGACTCCAAGATGGCTTCCAACCGCCGCAGCTCAAGGGGCCTGTTCTGTATTTGGGAAACAAACAAAAACAAATTCACAGCGAAGAGTTTGGAAAAGAACATCAGGCAGAAAACAGTCAAAAGTAATGCTTTGCTGGGCTGCTGCAGCTGGTGGTGGCTGCTGGGCTTGAGCTGTGCGTTGCTCCACATTAGAAGCAAAAACGCACGCCAGTTGGTCCAGTTGTGTATGGAAAAAAGCGCAAATTGTGTAGGAAAACAATGGCCAAAGTGCTTTTGAGTGAAACTAACAGGAAAATGACTTAGTGGAGGGAACACAACACAAGAAATGGCACAAGTCGCACCCGACGAAGACTTGGGCCCGCAAGCACCTGCGGCCAAGTGGCGTTGCACATTCCCTCCAGCAGCCGCGCACTTAAAGAGTTGCAGCAGTAGTGCACCCGCAGACGATAATACCTGCGCCCGCACAGGCCAGCAGCACTCTAAGACAACAGTGCACAAAACATGAATTCAAATGCACAGCTTTTCCAGCGCAGGTCAGTTTCTAACATAACAACGCACAAAACAAGGATTTAAATGCAGAAACGTCTTTCAGCATATGTCATTAAAAACCAAAAACCAACTTTTGCGAAGCTGGCTATTATGTGCTCCTAGTCGAACAGGTAAAACTGGATCAGCAAGCTCTTCTGCTCAGGCGCTCGTGGTTTCATTCACATGTTATGCATGCAAAAACTTGATTTTTCTTTTACTTGCATTATTAAGAATTTCAGGGGCTTTGACCTTTGAACTCTACTACCTGGCTAGTCCACAACACCACTGTTGCACTACTCTACGGCTCTGCTACGGATACGCAACACGTGGCAGTTCTGCTGCTTCGAAAATGAAGCTATGCACGATTTCCCGTGCATCTCCCCGCTGTGAAGCTGTGACTCCATTTCTGTGGCTGGGAAAGGGAAGTTTCTTTTGTTAAATTGCGCGTGTGAGTGATAGACTCCGTCTGCAGAGTGTGAGGCATGCAGTAAGGCCTCACTGCTGCCAATGGGCCCCGAAGTCGTTTACTTTCTCAGCAGGCAACAACTGCGAGGGCGACTCGCCAGCTTCTGCCTCGTCTTCCCTTCTCGTCTCCCCCGGCAAAAAGGTTCGAAACGCTCCCAGCTGCGCAGTTGCAAGAGTTGAACAAAGCGCCATTTGAGTCTGCATGCCTTTTGCAAACTTTGCTTCAACTAAAAGCGTCTTTATTTCAACTAAAAGCGTCTTTATTAAGCGAAAACGACAAAACATTTTGCATGCAAAACAAGCACCAGCGAGCTCCCCGGGGAAAGCGCAAGCAGCAGGGAAACACGGAAGCAGCCATTCCCCCTCCCAAGCAGCAAAAGGCAAAGAAGTAGCAGCACAACAAAACCAATAAGTGGAATAGAAACGGCGACAGAGGGGTAGAAAGTGTTGAATTAATTGCAGATCAGAGGAACAACGCAAGCCAGCATGCGCGGGCAAACAAAACAAATACGAGAATCTTTGCCAAGTTTCAGAAGCAACAATATGAAAGAAAAAGATGAAAAAAAGGGCTAACATGCATCGCAAAGCTGCTACGAACATTTCACTTTTCCTTTGAAATTAGTTTGTGCAAGAACTGCCTTGAAGAGAAAACACTTCTGGGGGCTCACTGACCTCTATGGATCCGTTGCTTATTGTTCGAATTGGATCGACCTGTACGTACAGCGGAGCACCGGGGCCACGTAAATGGCTGCTTTCTAGTGCCTTTCGGCACTGGCAGCTGCTGCAGCAGCAGTTGCAGCAGCAGCAGCAGCAGCTGCTGCTGCAGCAGCAGTTGCAGCAGCAGCTGCAGCAGCAGCTGCAGCAGCAGCTGCAGCAGCAGCTGCAGCAGCAGCTGCTGCGTATACTCTGTAGTTCCTGAGTTCCCCCCAAGCTGTGCTGCACTATCCGCAGCAGTTTACTCTAGAGGGAAAAGGGCAGCAGCAAGCCTCACAACAATGGCGAGAAAGGGGTCTTGGTGCTGCTGCTGCAGCTGCTGCGTGCGGACATCAATGCCGGAGAGCCAGCAGCCGTAGTCGGGGTGGGAGTGGTACCAGCCAACGACTTTTTGCTGCACTGCGGCCTTTTCTGCTGCTTCTAAGAACTGAATCATATATTCATTAGCTTCTTCTGCTGCATTAACTCGGGTCTCAGTGCCTTCGACGGGCAAAGCGAAGCAGTCTGTGACAACAAAGTAGCCTCTCAGGGGCCCCTGCGGCCCCCACGCCTCTGCTGCTGCGTCTGCTGCTGCAGCAGCAGCTTCTGCTGCTGCCAGCAAGGGCTCTTCGGCCTGCAGCGAAGCTGCGGGGGGGGCCCCCGGCTCCAGCGGCTCCGCTGTGGCCACCGCCTTGCCCAGCAGCAGCCCCATGACTTCGATCTTGCCGCCGCTCTCTGCATGCGCCATCATCTTGGCCAAGGCCAAGTCCGAAATCCACACATCTGTGAAGGCCACGGGACTCTGCAAGCTGCTGCTGCGCTGCAGCTTCTGCCGCAGGCTCTGGTTGTGCTGCTGCAGAGTGTGCAGCAAGTCGTTGTGCGCCTCTTCGTCGAAGGCGTAGAGGGCGCGGTCCACGGCGGGGGCCGGCGGGGGCTCCATCTTTCAAGGGGAAACCGAAACGAGTTGCAAACGAACTTAGTCGAATCAAACGGACATTTTGTTGGTAACCTGCATGCACACCTACTTATTCCCGCATGCCATGCAGCGCTGGAGCCAGCGAGCTCGCAAAAATAAAGCCTCAACGTCTGAGTTCACGTTTTTCTGCACATGTTCCAGCAGACAAGACCTGCAGGGGCCCCGTTGCCTGCGGAAGTTTCTGCTGCTAAGGAAGAAGAAACTGCACTCAACGCGGCCAATCTGAAGCTTCTCCTAGTTGGAAAGAATTGCCTTTGAAGTTCAAGGCGAGGAGAAGTGCTCGCTCGTGCTGCTCTGGGGTGGTCCCACGGAAAGGCGGCGAACGGGGAGGCAGAGGGCGATCTGACAAGAAAGCGACTAGAGGAGAAGATGTCTCGGCTCATTTATTTTTAATTTATTATGCCATTGTTCCACTCTATATTCAAAAACGTAAGTGTCGGGAGACGAACAACTGAAGCGGCTGAGCGCCACTGCGAAGGAGCCACGGCTGCAAAATAAGCTGTCTGTAGACCCAAATTGACTGAAACAGATGGCAACAAACACATAAATAACTTTTGCTTCTAAATGAAGAAGAGTATAACAACATTCCCTCTCACAGACGCAGCTTCCCTTCCCCTCTCCGTTCAGCAGCTTCGATTCGTGAACCCCGTCAGAGCCCAGCCCGGAAACGCCCAAAAAGCGGCGCTGGGAATGAATTTCGCGGGTACACCGTTTCAAACCCTTCACTATTTCTTAAAGCTGAGGCCTGGATGTCCCAGAAGCTCTGCAACTCTCACCAGCGGGATATTCAACTTCGCCTACAGGCGCTGCCTGGTTTCTACTGCGCCATGCCAGCGAACTCGCTGCTGCAGCGGCGAAACGACTTCACTACAGGAGCTCTAACTAAACAGCAATTGGCCCGGAAACGCCCAAAAAGCGGCGCTGGGAATGAATTTCGCGGGTACACCGTTTCAAACCCTTCACTATTTCTTAAAGCTGAGGCCTGGATGTCCCAGAAGCTCTGCAACTCTCACCAGCGGGATATTCAACTTCGCCTACAGGCGCTGCCTGGTTTCTACTGCGCCATGCCAGCGAACTCGCTGCTGCAGCGGCGAAACGACTTCACTACAGGAGCTCTAACTAAACAGCAATTGGCTTCCCCCACACTTCCCCCTGCGGCGTATTCCTCGAATGCTACATCACACCTCTCTCTGTTTGTATCAAGCCTAACCCTCTCGGCTTCTTGGTTTCCAGCCAAACGCTGCTACAGCCCCTACAAGATATCTGCGTTGCTGTCTAAAGCTCAGTTGGTGCCTCCGTAGTCAGTTACTAAGTCAGTCTACACTCCAGTAAATGCTATAAGCCCCAATGCACTGCCCCGTGCACTACTACGGGCTGGGCAGCGTTGGCCAGCGCTGAGAAGCCCCGCGTGGGTCGCGCGCTGGGGACGCTTTATCAATAAGTAAAGAAAGCAGGTTTATCAGCCCCAGCAAAGCTGGCGCGTCGTGTCACGAAGGGGAAGCAGCTTCCCCAGCCGCCGCCGCCAACGCAGGCTGCTGCTGCTGCTGCTGCTGCTGCTGCTGCTGCTGCTGCTGCCGCCTCAGTTGCGGCCGCCACCCACGTTGCCCCCGTGCACGCGGGCCTGCGGGTTCGTCCGGACTCTGCGTCTTTCCCGCGAGCGCACGCGCACCACTCGCGAGTGGATGGCGCAGGAGATGCAGTAGCAGTGCTTGATGTACAGCTTGGGCAAGTTGTAGGCTGCGCAGTACACACGCACACGCCGCAGCAGCAATTTAACCTAATTTTATGTTTTGCAAGATAAAATTAATCCTTTTTTTGCCTCCAATCCACCACAGCATGCACTCGCGACGCGCAGATCTCACAGGCACAGCACAGCAACACCGAAACAGGCACAGGCCTCTCGAACCACTGGCTACGGAAAGCGGAGAAATGCAGAGAAACTTGAGAAGTCTAGTGGAGGAAAAGCTCGCCATGGAAAGAGCAAAAGGCCTCTTTAATACCAATTTAAAATACTGCACATTCATCAGCAAGGATCTGCACTGCTGCGACAAATCCAGAGCCAAAGTGTTAAAACACGAAGCCACAAAAGGACTCCGTGGAGGCACCAGAGGTGACCAAAGCCGCTGCCCGATGAAGGCGAAAGAAGTGCAAAAACATATTTCAAGGAAACAAGACCAGCTGCGCAGGCTGCGAGAAAGACCCCAGCAGAGGCCTCGTCAAGAAGCACCCGCGGGGATGAGTTCCTCTTTGCGCAAGCAACGGAGTTGAAATCAATTCGCCAATGCTACACGAAATGACAAAGAGAAAAGAACAGCAAGCGGTCCTAATGCATGCTAGTGGGGGGCAGCTGCGGCCGTCCGTGGCCCGTACTGTGGTAGGCGGAGGCCTCCCTGAGATCTCTCTGGGAAGAAGCGTCAACTATGTTGCGGACACTGAAGCGCTTGATGGCTTTGTCCTTGGGGCACGAGCGGCCGCAGTTGCTGCACCTGACGGGGTTGACATGGCCTCTGCCGTGTTTGGAGCGGCCGGCGTTCCTGCGTTTCGTCGGCATCCTTTCCACTTCCTGCCTCCGTAAACCCCAAACCCCGATCAAAAGGACTAATTAGAAGTCAGCAAACGCTGAAGAGAAGACGGACGAAACGGCTTTGCTTCAAACCAACACATAGAACAGCATGCAAGAGGCGCAGCAAGGAGGGGTGCGGGTCAGCAGCTTCCATGTGGGGAGCACCAGCGGGGCCTCAGCGTCACAAGCATGCATGCAGCCGCAGAAATTGCTACAAATGGTACTTTTAACTATTTGCGCTATTAGTTTTCCTTCGGCAAGAAATCTTGACTCAGAGTTATTTTGTAGACTGCTGTGTACAAGTTCGCAATCGCTCGAAGCCCTGTGTGCTAGGAGGGCCTCCCTCTATAGCATTCTAGTGTATCCATATACATTTCATTAAACTGCCTTAAATGCTGAAGGGCTATTAAAATCACAAATAAATTTAATACTCAATACAAATTCCACTGCGTGGGAAGCTAGAAGAATACTCACAATGCCATGCTTCCCCTAAGACGAGACACACTGAGCACTGTTCACCTTTACAGCCTGGCACACATAAGCTCGTGGCAAAGAAGAGGGGCAGCTCCTCCAAATTCAGCCTCTCCCCGGAGGGAAGGCCGCTGTACAGACGGTGAATATGGTGTTATGCTGCGAAGATGATAGTTAAGTTCTGAATTCAAGAGGCCCTGAACATCCCTGCAGCCAGCGCGAGAAAGCCTCATCCGGAAAATAGTGGTTCACTGGGAAATGCGAGCAACGATGGGCCTCTGCCAACCGCGCTCCTGCATGAATTAGTAGGAGGGGAAGCGATCTCCGTGAGAGGCAGAACCACAAGGATCTTAAGGGCTGTTGCGCGCCGCTGTGTACCAGCCACAGCCAAGCACGTTCTCTAATCTCTGTTTGGATCTTTAGCTTGTATTAATGGAGCTACACTTTCCCGCTAAGGGTGGCACACAGGGGAGCGGCGACGCGATCGAAACAACTTCACATGGGAAAGGCCAGAACGGATTTCGCCTGTTTGTTTGGGCATGGATATGCTCTCATATATAAAACCTGGAGAGCATTTGCATGTGCAAAACTAGACTATTCAAGTGTTTCAAAGGACCCTTTTTATGATTTACTGTTAATTTTAACTTTCTCTACGCACTACTGCCTCCTCTAGCCGCCGCACTAGTTTTGGAAATTGCGCCCGCCGCCGGCCTACAGTTGGAGCCGGTAAGTGGTACTTTTGTCCCCAAATTGCTGATCTTGTTACACTAATGTGACTGAAATGGAACAAAATCGACAAAGATGTGAAATTTTTGCGCAAAACAAGAGAGGCAGGTCAAGTACAGGTAGAGCCCAGGCACGCTTGCGCAAGAAAGCCAGCACATTATGACAATGCATGAGCTTGATTTTTCACAAAGTTGATGAACTACTTAAGACCAAAGCGCATTGGCTAGCGTTGCCGAGTACTAACACAACGTAGTTGGCCTCCGCCTCAGTTTGAAAATCAGCGTATGAGATAAGGACGTCACCGCAACTCCAACGATCACTGTCTACCTGAGATCAGCACCTGCATAACTTATTTGTTGAAACGAGAAGTGCGAGGCCTGCTGAACACCACTGCAAGTCTACACCTCTTCCTACCGACTACTAGGGGCTTTGTAGGAAGCTGGAGGCACCGGCTGCCACTCTTAAAGCTATGCTTTTAAGGTGGAATAGAACCAAAACATAAAAAACCATTACGGCCACTTCATAGAAAAGTCGTTCCCAGGAAACGAATTGAGCTAGAGGCTTCATAACGCTGCTGCGAACGTGTCCTAATTTAGCTTCCAGACACCCTTTAAACTCCCCTGTAGGCTGCATATTTGCACATTCCGGACGCTGTTTGCAGCTCTGCAGTCACACGCTCAGCAAAGTCTTTTCAAGCCACGGCGCCGCAAGTGGTGAAAAGATTTCGCTGCATTTCTGTCCAGGGGAGTCCCAGAGGGTTATTCATTGAACTTAACAACGTAAGTCAATACTTTGGCTAATAAAAATAACTACGGGGTTGTGGCGCTAGCTCTCAAGCGGTGGCCTGCAGGCGACAAACATGATCAAGTGCCAACACCTTGGAAAGGAGAATCTGCAGCTCTCATTCGTGTTTGATTCCGATTTCCACATTAAATGGATTGTTCCAGTAAGAAAAAAGGCAGCAAAAAGATGTCGATTTCGGAAGATGTCAAGCAACAAGGTAGTTCATGGGCACTGCCGCTCGCGGGGGCTTCAGGCACAGCCAAGCGCAAGGCTTCAAGATTACAATGTGCAGTTTCAAGTTGCCTCCAAAGCACTCAAGAGCATTTTCTGTTCGTTTTTACAAAAAGCAATTCCAGTGAAACGTAGCATGACAAATACGCGGAGGCCTTACAGGCCGTTGCCGGCGTGGACTAGCGTGCGACTGCTCCCATACAAGTGCAGCAGCGCCCGTGTGCCTCTAAATCGCATACTAGTACTTAAGGGAGACTAGAGTTGAGCTCAGAGACAGGGCAACGCTCTGCTGCTTTCGTAATATAAGCACTGTTGGGGACACGGGGAGCTACTGTTCATATCAAGAAGCGCTCACACACAGGCCCGTTTTGTGGGTTGTGTTTAGTCAGGCAGCGCCTGTGGGAAAGGATTTCATTGAGCAGTACCCCAGGCACATAAAGAAGGAACTAGTGCAGAGCTTTTAGTCGGGAATCTCGACACTATTCAAATCGAGCTGAGCATCAGTAGCACTACCGCAAAATGATATCGTGAAAATTTGAGAACGTGTTTGTCAGCCGCTTTCGTTGCTCGGATGAGCACCGGAGCCCATAAACTACCTTTCTGGTCATGCATCATCAGTGCCCGCCGCCTCTGCCCCTATTTCTTGCAAATAGGGCAGCCAACGACACTCGCGGGGCCCGTCATTCCCCCCTTACTGGGGCACGTTTTAGTGCGTCTCGCATGACCGAGTTCCACTTAGCACCATCCACAGCCCCATAATGCCACGATT
>NW_013651833.1:0-12616 GCF_000499385.1 Eimeria necatrix | reverse complement strand
AGCAGCAGCAGCAGCAGCAGCAGCAGCAGCAGCAGCAGCAGCAGCAGCAGCAGCAGCAGCAGCAGCAGCAGCAGCAGCAGCGTACGCGGCTGGCAAAGGCCTGCGATAAGCGCCCCAAAGAGGCGAGGGACATTTCGCGCAAGCCTCGGGGGGTCCATAGCAGCAGCAACACCAATTAGAGAAGCTGTTGCTCCATTTTGCTGCTGCTGCGCTGCTGCTGCTTGCTCCAGCAGCTGCGGCAGCACTGCGTGGGGCTGCTCCCGCAGCAGCAGCTCGAAGCCCTGCAGCTGCGCGGCCCTTCCTGCTGCAGCAGCAGCAGCAGCGTCTTCGTGGCTCAGCAGCGGCGGCCGCAGCAGCTGCTGCAGCAGCGGGGGAATCAGCTTCCCGGAGACCTCGGCGCCCATTGTCTCCAGGCAAACAGCAGCAGCAGCAGCAGCAGCCTGCTGCACTGCTGCGTCTTTGTCTTGCAGCGCCCGCCGCAGCAGCAGCAGCAAAGCCTCCACGTTAGCAGCAAGAGCAGCACGAGAGCCGCTGCGGAATATTTCCAGCAGCCCCTGACAAACTCCCCGGCGAGTCGACGGGTCCGGCGATCCCAGCGACTGCAGCAGCAGCAGCAGCAGCAGCAGCAGCAGCAGCAGAGGCTGGAAAGCGGGGCAGAACGCGCCGCAAGAGCGACAGCCCGAAGCAGCAACGCAGCGGCAGCAAGCAGCAGCAGCAGCAGCAGAACCAGCAGCAGCCCAAGAAACACCAGCAGCAGGAGAATCCGCAGCAGCAGCAGCAGCAGCAGCAGCAGCACAAGAAACACCAGCAGCAGGAGAATCCGCACCAGCAGCAGCAGCAGCAGCAGCAGCCCAAGAAACACCAGCAGCAGGAGAATCTGCAGCAGCAGCAGCACGAGCAGCAGCAGCAGCAGGAGCAGCAGCAGCAGCAGGAGCAGCAGCAGCAGGAGCAGCAGCAGCAGCAGCAGGAGCAGCACCTGTTCGAGGTAGGGGATGAGCTGCGGGAGGACCTGGTCTGCCATTTTGTGTGCGAGTGCGCCGATGCACCTGGCAGCAGCTTTTTGCTTCTGCTGCTGCCGCTGCAGCGCAGCAGGAGCAGCAAGATTGGCAATGAGTCTGCGGGTGAGGATGGGGAGGATTTCTTTGAGAGTTTTTGCAGAGTTTGCAACAACTCTTTTCCATGCTGCTGCTGCAGTTTGTCGAACAGCAGCACTTTCGTCGCAGCGAGCAGCAAAAAGCGAAGCAAGAATGAAGTTCCTGCGTTCGAGGGAAAGGATTTCGGTGTGGACTGCGTCTTCTGCTGCTGCTGCTGCTGCTGCTGCAGCAGCAGCGTCGTCGCTGCCGCGCAGCAGCCGCTGCAGCAGCAGCCCCAGCAGCTGCGTGCTGCTGCAGCGCAGCCGCCAGTCGCCCGCATGCAGCCCCTCCTCCAGCGGCTGCAGCAGCAGCGCAGTGTGAGCAGCAGCAAACAACTCCACGCAAACTTCAGCAGCACGAAGTGCAACATCTCTTGCTGCTTCCTCCTCAGCAGCAAGGCCCTGCAGCACAACTGGCAGCACTTGGGGAACGAAGTCTTGGAAGTCTTTTTGAAAAGCTCTTGGCAAGAAAACAAAAAGTCCCAGGAAGCCTTCGCGGGCCCCGGGGGGCCCCCCCGTGTCTGCTGCTTGCTGCAGCAGCTGCGGCAGCAGCTGCTGCAGCCGCGCGGGGCCCCACGCCAGCAGCAGCTCCGACAGCGCGTTGGCTGCGCCGCTGCGCGCCACGCTGCTGCTGCTGCTGCTGCTCAGCGTCTGCAGCAGCCACTGCAGCAGCTCCGCCAGCTCCTCCTCGCCCACGCCGCGGGCCACGGCCCCACAGGCTCTTGCTGCTGCAGCACGAACGGCTGGGATCGGATCCCCGAGGGCCTGCTGCAGCGGCGGCAGCAGCTGCGGCAGGTACGGCAGCAGCAGCTGCTGCTGCTGACACAGCAGCCCCAAGGAGCCGATGATTTCTGCTGCTTTCCGCTTGACTTCGCTGCTGCTGCGCTCGCTGATGGCCCGGACTAGAACTGGAATGCAAAGAGATAGTGCTGCTGCTGCTGCTGCTGCATCTGAGAAGCAGCAGCAATCCAGAGTCAGCAGCGAGTCGAGAGCTCTCTTGGAGTTTTCCAAAGAGGGGTCTTTGAGGGCCTGCAGCAGCTGCGGCACCGCCTGCTGCAGCTGCGGCGCCTCGACTGCAGCAGCAGCAACGGACTGCAGCGCAGCAGCAGCAGCAGCACGAACTTGCTGCGGCAGGCAGGCGTCGCTAGCCACGTCCGTCAGCAGCGGCACTGCCTTGTCCACGCAGATGGCTAGCTGCTTCGGGTTGCAGCTAGCCATGGCAGCTAGCAGCTGCAAGCTAGCCACCTTGGCTTTGCACTGCGGCTGCTGCAGCTGCTGCGTCAGCAGCAGCAGCACGCGGCGCAGCCCGTGCGCGCTTTGCTGCTGCATCAGCTGCCGCGCGGCCTGCTGCGCTGCAGCACGAACTGGTGCTGCTGCGTCCCCCAGGCACTGCAGCAGCTGCTGCAGCAGCAGCAAAGTGTACGGCTCGAACAGCCGGCCCAGACTCTCCCCCAGCGCCTCCACGCACAGCAGCGCCCCCTGCCGCCCCACACTTTCTTTTGCTGCTAAGGCCTGCTGCAGCTGCTGCAGCACTTCTTCTTTCTTCAAACTCAACAGCCCCAAACCCTTCACGCATGCAGCAACTCCCAGGGAGGCCCCCCTCCTCACTGGCAGGTCGGGGGCCCCCAAAGCTGCTGCTAGCAACCGCTGCAGCAGCTGCTGCGCGGCAGACCGCTCCTGCTGCTGCTGCTGCTGCTGCTGCTGCGGCTCCTGCTGCTGCTGCTGCTGCTGCTGCTGCGCAGGAGCAGCAGCAGCTAGCAGCTTCACCAGCGGGGTCAGCGGCCGCGACAGCAGCCGCTGCACTTCGGCGGAAGGAGCAGCAGCAGACAGCAGCGAAGCTTCCAGCCGCTGCACTATTGGCAGCAGCAAAGGATCATCTTTGCTCATCTTTTCCGCCAAAGACCCGCAAAACAAAGCATGAGCTGCCTGAGCTGCTGCTGCTGCGCGGTCCTCAGCCTCCTCGCTGCTGCTGCTGCTGCTGCTGCTGCTGCTGCTTTTGCCGCTGCTTCTGCCACCGCTGCTGCTGCTGCTGCTGCTGCTGCTGCTGCTGATGCTGCTGCTGCTGCTGCTGCTGCTGAACTTGCTGGCGCAGCTGTCGAGGTAGACGAAGATCTCCCGCCGCAGCGCGTCGCCCTCCGCGCTGCGGATTGCTGCAACACCAGCAGCAAGAAGTTCCTGCTGCAGCAGCGGGTCGGCCAGGGCCTCGGGACACACGAGGCTGTGCTGCAGCAGGAACTGCAGCAGCTGCAGCAAAGTGTCAGCAGTCTGCAGCAGCCCGCGCTCGGCGCAGCAGCGAAGCGCGCTAGCTGCGCCGTGCATCACCGCCAGCTCCGGGCCTGTCCGCAGCTGCTGCTGCTGCTGCTGCTGCTGCTGCTGCTGCTGCTGCTGCTGCGCGGGAGGCGCCTCTTCCTCTGCTGCAGCTGCCGCAGCAGCAGCACTTGCTGCTGCTGCGGACCTGCCCTTCCCCTTGCCCTTCACGGTCCCGCCAAAAATGTCCGCAGCGTCCAGCTCCTTCTTCTTGTACACCATCCCTTGCTGCTGCTGCTGCTGCTGCTGCTGCTGCTCCTGCTGCTGCTGCTGCTTGGGGGCTGCGAAGGGACCCTCCAACGCACGCCGACCCATAAACAAGTCCAGCAGCAGCAGCAGCGCTGCTGCTACTGCTGCTGCCCCGCCGGCCTCGTTCTCCACTTCAGCAGCAAACGCCTGCGCTGCCTGCAGCAGCAGCAGCAGCAGCAGCCAAAACCCAGCAGCAGCAACATGCAGCAGTGCGGCGGAAAGCAAAGAATGCAGCAGCAGCAGCAGCGAAGTTCGCAGCAGCAGCGAAGAACTCAACACAAGAATTGGCAGCCGCACCGGCATCAACTGCAGCACAGCCAGGCGAGGCAGCAGCAGCAGCAGCAGCAGCAGCAGCAGCAGCAGCAAATGGAGATACCATTTCTCTGAAAGTTTTGTCTGGGCAGGCGAGCAGCTGCGAGAGGACCTGGAGGTGCTGCTGCGCATCCCCCTTTAGCTGCTGCGGCAGCTGCTGCAGCAGCTGAGAAGCAAGTTTGGGAGTTTCAGGATCAGCTTTGTCTTGCTGCAGCACGAGAAGAGCAGCAGCAAAAAGAGGAGCAGCAGATCCGACGGAGTCCAGAGGAAAGTGCTGCAGCGCAGCAGCAACGGCCTTGCGAGTTGCTGCTGCTTCGCTCGTGGCCAGCAGCAGCAGCTGCGGCAGCTGCTGCTGCTGCAGCAGCTGCCCAGCAGCAAGACACAGCGCCTCCTGCCCTGCTGCTACCAGCCCCGGGTGCGCGCGCAGCACAGCAGCAAGACAAGCAGCAACAGCAGCAGGGTCGAGTTTGGCCCGCAGCCGCAGCTGCTGCTGCAGCAGCAGCAGCGCCTGCTTGCATGCAGGTGCTGCTGCTGCATCTGCGCGCAGCAGCACAGCAGACACCAGCGGCAGCACCAGCTGGCTGCCAGCTAAGGAGAGGGCCCCGCCGCAGCGCCCCGTGGACAGCACTGCAGCAGCAGCAGCAGCAACTTCCCGCTGCTGCTGCACCAGCAGCAAAGCGTCAGCAAGAGCAGCACGCCTTGGCAGCACAGCAGCAGCAACTGCTGCTTTCACCAGCTGCCGCAGACACTGCAGCGCGCTGCTGCAGGTGATGGGGCAGCGCAGCATCAGCTCCAGAGTAGGCAGCAGCAGCACCTCGCCTCCTGCTGCTGCTGCTGCTGCTGCTGCTGGTGCTGCTGCTGCTGCTGCTGCTGCTGCTGGTGCTGCTGCTGCTGCTGGTGCTGCTGCTGCTGCTGGTGCTGCTGCTGCTGCTGCTGCTGCTGCGGGTGTTGGTGCTGCTGGAGCCAGCAGCAAGTCTGCACATTCGCTGCCCGCGCCGCTCACGAGATACCCCAGCTGCAGCAAAACTCTGCTGCAGCGGCGCTGCAGCCGCAGCAGCTGCTGCCGCTTCTGCTGCTGCTGCTTCAGCCCCTCCTGCTGCAGCTGCTCTCGGGTGAGGCTCTTCTGTCCTTTTGCTGCTGCTCCCGCTGCTGCCTTTCCGTGTCCGCCTGCTGCCCCGCGGCCAGCAGCAGCGCCTTTGCTGCTGCTGCTGCTGCTGCTGCTGCTGGGCCGCGCTGCAGCAGCAGGAGCAGCAGCAGCAGAACTTGTTGCTGCAGGCACGTAAACTCCGTCAATTACAAAAAGAGTGTCATTGGGGGCGAAAAACATAGCAGCAATATCAGGAGTGCATGCAGCAACTTCTGCTGCTGGCAGCTGCTGCACTAGACTGCAGCAGCAGCTCGTGCTGCTGCTGCTGAGCCCTGCGAGGGCCTCGCGCCAGTTGCTGCTGGTGCAGCGGCCCCGGGCCTTCGGCGCCTCCAGGCTTAGCTGCTGCAGCTCCTGCTGCTGCTGCTGCTGCTCCTGCAGGAAGCAGCTAGCAGCAGCAGCAACTCCGTCGCAGGCGCGGCCTATGCCGCTGCAGTCGCTGCAGTCCGTGTCCGCTTCTCCAGAAGCAGAGAGCGGCAGCAGCTGCAGCAGCTGCTGCCAGTCTACCACCCCGCTGCTGCTGCTGCTGCTGCTGCTGCTGCTGCAGCAAGTGCGCCTCGACAGCAGCAGCAGCACCGAACGACACAGGGGAACTGAGCTGCGTCCTTCTTCTCTTGCTGCTGGGTGAGCAGCACACAGCAGCAGCAGCGCATTCAGCCCAGGTCTTGCTGGGTGCAGCTCCTTGCTGCTGCTGCTGCTGCTGCTGCTGCGCTGCACAGCAGGAACAAGCAGCCGCACGAGCTGCTGCAGCAAAGACTGCAGCATGCTGCTCTTTATCCCTGCTGCAAACTCATACCTTCCCGCTGTAGCTGCTGCTGCTGCTGGGGACACAGGTGCTTTAACTTTATTGCTGTTGTTGCTGCTGCTGCTGCTGCTGCTGCTGCTGCTATTTGCTGCATGTGCTGCAGAGACCTCGCAAAGCAGCTGAAAGAAAGCCAGCGCAAGTTGAGCAGCAACAGCGTCATTTGTTGCTGCTGCTCGCTGCAGCAGCAGCAAGCTGGAGGTGTAGCTTTCTTCTACTTGCTTCCCTCCGTGCTGCCCTATTGCTGCTGCAGTGCCTTCTGCTGCTGCTGCTGCTGCTGGCGAGACGTGGAACTGCTGCAGGTGGCAGAGCACGCGCAGCAAGCCCATGTAGAAGGGCGGCTGCAGCGCGTTTTGCTGCTGCTGCGTCTTCTGCTGCAGCTGCTGCTGCTGCTGCTGCGTTGCAGCAGCAGCAACTGCACTTGCAATATCCCAAGCAGCAGCACACAAACCCTCGCTGCTGCTGCTGCAGCAAGATGTGGCAGTTAGCTGCCGCCCCCCCAGCGGCTGCTGCAGCCGCATCAGCAGCTGTCCGTACACCCGCAGCTGCAGCAGCAGCTCGTCGCGCGACTGCTGCAGCAGAGGAAGCAGCAGCAGCGCAGCAGCAGCAGCTGCACAGCAGCAGGGCCCGCTGCCTGCGTTAGGGTTTAGGGTTTAGGGTTTAGCGTTTAGGGTTTGGGCCTGGACTTGCCTTGTGGGTCGGAAGCGAGAAGCACGAATTTGCTTCTGCCCAGAGAGCTGCTGCTGCAGCAAGCGAGGGGCTCTGTGCACTGTCCAGCTGCTGCTTTGCTGCTGCTGCTGCTGCTGCTGCTGCTGCTGCTGCTCCCTGCGGCAGCTGCTCAATAAGCAGCCACAAAGACCAGGCCCTGAGAGATGCAGCACGCAGTGCTGCTCGTGTGCTGCATGCGCTGAGGAGCGGCAGCAGCTGCTGCAGCAGCTGCTGCAGCACCTGCTGCGTCTCTGCTGCTGCAGGCCCTTCTGCTGCAGCTGCTGCTGACACAATTCTCTCCAGAGCTTCCTCTGCAGCAGCAAGCAGCAGCTGCTGCTGCTCTCCAGAGACAGTCCCCTTTTTGTTGGCAGCAGCACAGAAGCCGCCTAGCTGCTTCAGCCCCTGCTGCAGCAGGTGCTGCAGCTGCTTCTGCTGCTCGGGCGCGCCGCTGCTGCTGCTGCTGCTGCTGCTGCGCCGCAGCAGCAGCGGCAGCACGCGACCCAATAAACTGCAGCACGCGGCCTTCACGTCGTCGTTCACATCTGCTGCCAGCAGCGCATGCACTTTGCTGCTGCTGCTGAGGTGCTGCTGCAGCTGCTGCAGCTCCTCAGCAGACACTGTTGGCTCTTGCAGAGCGGTGGGAGTGCATGCAGTTGCTGCCTGTGAAGCAGCAGCAGCAGCAGCAGCAGCAACAGCAGCAGCACTCCCCTAAGCAGCAGCAGCAGCAGAGAAGCCCTCAGCAGCAGCAGCAGCAAGAGGCAGCCAGCAGCAACGGCTGTGTCCCAAGAAGCCAGAGCTGCAGCAGCAGCAGCACCACCAAGAGCAGCGGGAGCAGCAACAGCAGCAGCAGCAGCAGCAGCAACAGCAGCAGCAGCAGATATACCTGCAGCAAAGCGATGGTATCCAGAGTCTTCAGCCCCGGAGTGCTGAGCTGCTGCAGCAGCTGCTGCTGCGCCGTGAAGGGTGCTGCTGCGCTGCGGCAGTTTGCTGCTGCTCTCTTAATAATGCTGACAGCAAGTGCAGCACGGCCCCGAGCTGACAAAGCAAGTGTTGCTGCTGACTTCAGAGTCGGCAGCAGCTCGTGCAGCAGCAGCAGCAGGCAGCTGCGCAGCAGCAACAGCAGCAGCACAGCAGCAGCAGCGCCTGCAAATGCCGCAACGGCCACGCAGCAGCAGCAGCAGCAGCAGCACCCGCAGCAGCAACAGCAGCAGCAACAGCAGCAGCAACAGCAGCAGCAACAGCAGCAGCAACAGCAGCAGCAACAACAGCAGCAGCAACAGCAGCAGCAACAGAAACAGCAGCAGCAGCAGCAGCAGCAGCGTACCCGCTCGTGTCTGCAGCGGAGTGGCGCAGCAGCAGCAGCAGCGGGGGCCCCGCAGCATCCAGCGAGCGGGCAAAGCCTTTTGCTGCTGCTGGGGCTATGAGGGCCTCCCAGTCTTGCTGCTGCAGCAGCAGCCCCAAAGGAGAGAAGCAGCAAAAGGCAGCAGCAGCGCAGCAGCGGCGGCCGTCCAGCAGCTGCAGCAAAACAGCAAACGCATGCACCCGCCGTGCAGCAGCAGCAGTCCTGCTGCTGCTCTGCTGCTGCTGCTGCTGCTGCTGTGGTGCTGCAGCTGTGGGGTCTGCTGCTGCAGCGCAGCCATTGGCGCCGCATCGCTCGCGCGTGCTTTTGCTGCTGCTGCTGCTGCTGTTGCTGCTGCTGCTGCTGCTGCTGCTGTTACCTGGAGGAACAAGTGCAGGAGCTTCTCTCGCAAGTCCAGAGCCTCCTTTTTTGCTGCAGCAGCAGCAGCAGCAGCAGCAGTCCCCCCTTTACCTTTGCTGCGCAGCAGAACTTTGCAGGCCCAGCAGCAAAGCAGCCAGCAGCAAAGGCTGCTGCTGCTGCTGCTGCTGCTGCTGCTGCTGCTGCTGCTGCTAATGGTGTTCTCTGCTACCTGTAGCGCATGCGCCCTCGCCTTAGGAGACACCAGCAGCAGCTGCTGCAGCACTTTGGCCCAGGGAAGCTTGAGGGCCTGGCGCTGCAGCAGCTGCTCGATTTGAATTTGCTGCTCTTCGTGCTGCTGCTGCTGCTGCTGCTGCTGCTGCTGCTGCTGCTGCTGCTGGTGCTCCTGCTTGTGCCGGCTCTGGCGGGCGACTGCAGCAGCAAACACGTCGGCAGCAACGCGCTCTATCTGCAGCAAGACACCCCCTATGCTTTTGCTGCAGCAGTCTGCAGCAGCAGCAGCAGCAAGAGCAGCAGGCGGCAGCAGCAGCAGCACGGAGAGGAAGCTGCTGCCCACAGCTGCTGCTGCTGCGCTGCGGCCGAGGCCCTTCATGGTGGCCTGCAGCGTAGAGCAAAACTGCTGCAGCAGCGGCAGCTGCTGCTGCTGGGGCGTGCTTCCTGCTGCTGCTGCTGCTGCTGCTGCTGCTGCTTCTTGGGCGAGAGCCCTTGCTGCTGCGGCTTGCAGGCGGGAGAAGCAGCAGCGCCAGCTGCTGCTGCTGCGCTTGCTGCTGCTGCATGCTGCAGGCGACAGCAGCACGGAGCTGCAGAGGCCCTTGAACTCCTCCTCAGACAGCAAGCTGCTGCTGCTGCTGCTGCTGCTGCTGCTTCTCTCCTTGATCTCATCTAGGATTTGCTGCAGCAGCAGCAGCTGCTGCTGCTGCTGCAGCACTTCCAGGTCACTGAGCTCCTCTAAAGCAGCTAAAAGGCCGGGGGGCCCCTCTAGAGGGGCCCCCAGGCCATCCTGTAGTACCTCTTCTGGCATATTGCGGCAGCAGCAGGTGTCCCGTGGCTAGGGTTTAGGGTTTAGGGTTTAGGGTTTAGGAGTTACGCGAGCAGCAGGCCCCGCTGCCCTCAGCACAGGCCCGGGCGTTTGCTGCTGCAGCAGCAGCAGCAACAGCTGCAGGGGTTGTCTAAATTTGCTGCTGCAGCAGCTGCTGCGCGGTGTCTGTACACCCCGAGAGGGGAAGGCACACCCGAGGCGCCTTTTTGGAAAAGAAATAAAACAAAAATAAAAGTTATGAACAGAAGAAGTGGAGTTTGGAAGGAGCCCCGAGGATTGAAGTGTATGTACACCTGAGCAGCAGCAGCAGCCGCATGCAGCTTCGCCTCTTCCCCTTCCTCCGGGGCTTTCCGTCCGCTTTTTGGACCATTAAAAAGGAAAATTAAAATTAAATTAAATTAATTTAAACATTTCAAAAAGGAAGAAGAGCTGGGGTGTATCTGCTGCAGTTCTTCGGGCGCATGCAGCAGCCGGCTGTCCATACACCCCGCGGGCCCCAACCCCGCAGCTCTCCCGCGCCTTCTTTGCGACTTTCTTTTCAAATTCATTTAAGTTTTATTTCAATTTAAAAGTTCAAATTCATTTAAATAAAGTTTTATTTCAATTTTAAAGTCCAGTGCAAACTTAAAGCCCCGAAAAAGGCTTTTCTTCCGCTGCTTAACACTCGCAGCTGCACACCCAAACCCCAAACCCTAAACCCTCACACTGCGCCAGCTCATGCCAAGGGCTAACCCTAAACCCTAAACCCTAAACCCTAAACCCTGGAGCCCAGCTGCTGCAGGGGCTGCGCGGAACCTCAACTAAGGGTCTACAGAAGAGGAAACAGCTACGCGAAAACGTCCACCCAAGTTGCTGCTGCTGCTGCTGCTGCTGCTGCTGCTGCTGCTGCTGCAGGCTGCAGCAGCAGCAGCAGCAGCAGCAGTAAGCACCTTTCATCTTGTAGTCTCTTTGCTGCTGCAGAACAGACATTTGGAAAATGCAAACCCTGCTTCACCAGCCTTTACTCCTAAACCCTAAACCCTAAACCCTAAACCCTAACGGCAGAAAGCCCATAGGGAGGCAACGAGGTCTCAGCGCGTAAACCCTAAACCCTCGCCGAGACCCCACTCGCGTCATCTCTTATCCCCCCATCTAGGGTTTAGGGTTTAGGGTTTAGGGTTTATTGGGCGCCGCCTTGCTGGCCGCGAACATCCCTGCAGCCACCCCACAGCAAAAGACAATCCAAAGACATTTACCCCTCTCTTGCTGCTGCTGCTGCTGCTGCTGCTGCTGCTGCTGCTGCTGCTGCTGGAGAAGGTAGGGAAGGCGTCAAGGGTTTAGGGTTTAGGGTTTAGGGTTTACGTGAGCTCCAGGCGGTCCCCAGCTGCAGGCCGCTGCAGCCGCTGCCCCGAGCAGCTGCTGCAGAAGCAGCGAGTTCTAGCAGCAAAAGAAGAGGAAGCAGTTAAGGAAAATGCGTCTCCCCGTGCTGCTGCTGCTGCTGCTGCTGCTGCTGCTGGGTTCGCGCTGCTGCTGCTGCTGCTGCTGCTGCTGCTGCTGCCTGCAGCTGCAGCAGCAGCAGCAGCAGCAGCAGCGCGTCGCTTCTCCGCGAGCTTCGATGCCACCATTAAAAAGGCCGCGTCCACGTTCGCGGAAGTCTGCACAAACCCCAAACCCTAAACCCTAAACCCTAAACCCTAATTTCCCAATGAGTAAATAAATTAATTTTAGCTTCAAATGATGGAATTAAAAAACGAAACAATTAATTAAAAAGGGCATGCAAATAAAGCCCCAAAAGCCGACCCAAAGCCCCAATTAGAAACCCTAAAATGGCGAATAAAAAACCCCAAAAAGCCGTTTAAAAACCCTCATAAAAAGGCTCCTATAAACCCTCAGAAAGCGATTCAAAAACCCTAAAAAAGCGATTAAAAAACCCCAAAACAGCGATTCAAAACCCCTAAAAGGGCGATTCAAAAACCCTAAAAAAGCGATTTAAAAACCCCAAACGGCAATTTAAAAACCCAGAACGGCGATTCAAAAACTCCAAAAGGGCGATTTAAAAACCCCAAAACAGAGATTCAAAAACCCTAAAAGGGCGATTCAAAAACCCTAAAAGGGCGATTCGAGAACCCCAAAACGGCGATTCAAAAACCCTAAAACAGCGATTCAAAAACCCCAGAACAGCGATTCAAAAACCCTAAAACAGCGATTCAAAAACCCTAAACAGCGATTCAAAAACCCTAAAACAGCGATTAAAAAACCCCGAAAAGGCGCTTCAAAAACCCTAAACGCGCGACTAGAGCCCGCCTGAAGCGGCGGTTAGAAAACCCCAGAACGGCGGTTAGAAAACCCTAAAAAAGGGTTTAGAAAGGGGTTTAAAAGCGAACCTTGGCGGAAGTGCATGCGCATGCAGCCCCAATTGAAGCAGCAAAAGCCCGAGTCTCTTCTTCCGAAACTTCCAGTTTTTCTTCCAAGTCCATTTTGTTGGCTATCACCATCAGAAAGGCCGAAGGGCCCAACGCGTGGTGCTCCTTTATCTAATAATAAATAAATAAATAAATAAATAAATAAATAAATAAATAAATAAATAAATAAATAAATAAATAAATAAATAAATAAATAGATAAATAAATAAATAAATAAATAAATAAATAAAATAAATAATAAATGAATAAATAAATAGTTAATTAATTAGTTAATTATGAATGGATAAATGTGTGTGGAAATGATGTAAATATATAAATGGATAAGTTAATAATTAATGAATTAGTAAATGAATAAATAAATATACAAATAAACAAATAAATAAATAAATAAATTAATATTTAAATAAATAAATAAATAAATAAATAATGAATTTTTTTTTGAGGTTGGAAGGCTGAAAAGAAAATGAGAAATTAAAAGAGATTAAAGGAATAAAAGAGATGCATTGGGAGAGCAGCAAAAGTAAAGAAACAAACAAAGGCAGCAGCAAGACAGAAGTGCAGCAGCAGGCACTTTTTTGCTGCTGCACCGCAGCAGCAGTTGAAGCAGCGCGACGCAGCCGCAGCAGCAGCCGGAGCAACAGCAGCAGCAGCACCACAAACAGCCACAACAGCAGCAGAACCACCACCACCATTATCATCAGCAGCAGCAGCACAAGCAGCAGCAGCACTGCAGCAGCAGCAGCACTGCAGCAGCAACAGCACTGCAGCAGCAGCAGCGCCACCACCAACAAAGCCATCACCAGG
>NW_013651832.1:7500-11150 GCF_000499385.1 Eimeria necatrix | reverse complement strand
GCAACAAGTCCTCGAGTTCGGGATTCCGCAGTACAACCAGCAGTGCAGGTCTGCAAACCCTAAACCCTAAACCCTAAACCCTAATGCTAGAGTCAGTAGACTCAATGTCGCTTCAAGTTTGCAGGTAACACTAAACCCTAAACCCTAAACCCTAGAGCCTAAAGCTAGACTCAGTACACGCACAAACGTGACAGGTCACCCTAAACCCTAAACCCTAGATTGTAGGTTATGTCCCCAAAACCCTAAACCCTAGGGATGAGTTTTTGCACGGAGGCGGCGTGCAGCGAGAAACCCCAACGCCTGCTGCTGCAGCAGCTGCTGCTGCTGCGGCTGCTGCTACAGCTGCTGCTGCTGCCATTGCTGCAGAAGCTGCTGCTGCGGCTGCTGCTGCTGCCATTCCTGCGGCAGCTGTTGCCGCAGCTGCTGCTGCAGCTGCTGCTGCAGCTGCTGCTGCTGCCATTCCTGCAGTAGCTTCTGCTGCTGCTGCAGGAGCTGCTGATGCTGTTGCTGCTGCTGTTCTTGTTGCTGCTCTTGCAGATCAATCGTGCTGCGGTATTCAGCTGAGTGGGAAAAGATTGTCGGTAAGCTGCTGCTGCTGCTGCTGCTGCTGGGGCTGCTGCTACGCTGCTGCTGCTGCTGCGCTGTTGCAAACGTATTAAAGAGCAGCAAATAGTTTTGCTTATTTATTTATGTCTGTCTGTGTAGAAGTGTACGTACACCCGGAAACACCATCTGTATTCATTTAATCTAAATTTTCCATTTTTAATTTTCAAAAAAAATAATTTTATAAATCTTTAAATCCAACATTTTTCTTGAAAGAACTTTAAATAGAAAATTTAATTTGCATGCGAAAATGGAGTACAAGCAAAAGAAGGAAAACGCAGAAATATTATGTGTCTTTCTTTCCAAGAGTTAAACCCTAAACCCTAAAACCTAAACCCTAAAACCTAAACCCTAAAACCTAAACCCTAAACCCTAAACCCTAAAAGCCCGGCTTGTAAATGTGCGCGAGGAGTGCACTGTTTATTTTATTTGTACTTATATTTTATATTTGTGTTATTTTATTTATATTTACATACAAAGAAATATTAAAATTTTAACTTATTTTTAAATATTTGGATTTATTTAATTTCGTTTTTGTTTCTGTCTCATTTACCTTCATTTTTGTTTCTTCTTTTCTATTTAAACATCTTTTCCCTCTTTAACGTCTTGTGTTTCATTTAATACCCTTTTAATTTCTTTATTTCATTAAATTCCCTTTTTTGTCTTTTTGTTTTCCAGAAAGGACTGGGCGCTGGATAGATTTCAAAAACGGGTACAGAACTATGGACAGAGATTACATGGAAAGTGTCTGGTGGGGTTTTAAAGAACTTTTCAAAAAAGGAAGAATTTACAGAGCTTTTAAGGTGAGTCCGAGGTGTATATACACCTCAACAAACGCCCCACACTTTTTAAAGGAGTCTTCCAGGTGTACAGACACCTCACCATTCACCCCACACTTTTTAAAGCAGTCTTTCAGGTGTACAGACACCTCACCAAAACACCCCACACTTTTTTAAAGCAGTCTTTCAGGTGTACAGACACCTCACCATTCACCCCACACTTTTTTCAGCAGCATCTCAGGTGTACAGACACCTCAGCAAGTTGCAGATCCTTCTAGGCCAGCCCAACTCAGGTGTACAGACACCTCACCATTCACCCCACACTCCTTTTAGCAATATCTCAGGTGTACAGACACCTCACCAAACACCCCACACTGCCTTGCTGGAGCAACTCAGGTGTACAGACACCTCAGCAACAACTCAGGTGTACAGACACCTCACCAAACACCCCACACTGTGTTTTCTGGCTCTTTTTTGGCGCTTTTTTGATTTTTTTGTTTCTTTTTTTCTCCTCTTTTGTTTATCTTTGTTTATTTTCTCTCTTTATTTCTTTTTATCTTTTCCTGTCTCTGTTTATTTCTTGTCTCATTTATCGTTTTTTTGGCGTTTTTTGATTTTTGGGGGATTTTTTGTCTTTTTTATCCCTTTTAATCTCGTTTTGCCTCCTTTTTTCTCTCTTTTTATTCCTTTTAATTTCCTTTAATCTCTTTTGATCTTTTTTGTCTTTTTAAATCTCTTTTTGTCTTTTTAAAATCTTTTTTGTGTCTTTTGTTTCATCCAAATTGCCTCCAGGTAATGCCCTTTTCCACAGCCTGCGGAACTCCCCTTTCGAACTTCGAGGCCAATCAAAACTACAAAGACGTTAGAGACCCTTCCCTCATAGTGGCCTTCAAGTAAACCCTAAACCCTAAACCCTAAACCCTAAACCCTAAACCCTAAGCTCCAGGTCGTAGGCCTCAAATGCCAAGCCCATAGGCCTGAGAACGCCTAAACCCTAAACCCTTAACCCTTGACTGTAGGCCGTAAACCCTAAATCCCAAGGCCTCTCCTCTGATGAGGCCTAAACCCTAAACCCTAAACCCTAGTTTGTAAACCCCAACTCCCAAGTCCTTAGCCTTGATGTAGCCCAAACCCTAAACCCTAATTCCTGGCTCGGGGCCTTTGGGGAGCAGCCTGTCTTTGCCTTGCTGCTGCAGCACACTTGCTGCTGTCCCCTGCTGCTGCTGTTGCGGCGCTCGCTGCTGCCCCTGTTGCTGCTGCTGCAGCTGCAGCAACAGCAGCTGCTGCTGCTGCCCTGGCACAAACTGCTGCAGCAGCTCCTGCTGCTGCCCTGGCACTAAGTGCTGCTGCATCTGCTGCGCGCCAGCCCTCAGGGCTGCTGCAGCTGCTGCTGCACTAGCGGCGCGACCGTTGCTGCTGCTGCTGCTGCGTTTGCTGCACCGCACTTGCAGCTGCTGCTGCTGCTGCTGCTGCTCAGGTGTACAGACACCACAGCGCTGGGAGAACCTTTTGAATTTGCTGCTTGGACAACAACCCCCTGGACTCTTCCTTCGAACTTGGCTCTTTGTGTTCACCCCACAATGACTTACATCAAGGCTCTTTTCAAACCCATAAAACGGCAAGAATCTAGGGTTTGGGGTTTGGGAGCGAGGGTTTAGGGTTTAGGGTTTAGGGTTTAGGGTTTAGGGTTTACGGGGTGGCAGCTGCAGCGCCGGGGCTGCAGCGCGGGCCTCGCCTGCCCGCAAGCAAACGGATGGGGTTTAGGCTTTTGGGTTCAAGGTCTTGGATCTAGGGTTTAGGGTTTAGGGTTTAGGGTTTAGGGTTTATTTGATTTGGCTGCAGCACCCTTGTCGTTGCAAAGGAGCGCCTTGAGTGGATATGCAAACAGGCAAGCCGCTCGGTGTTTAGGGTTTAGGGTTCAACGTTTAGGGTTTCGGGTTTCGGGTTTAGGATTTAGGGTTTAGGGTTTAGGGTTTAGGGTTTAGGGTTTGTTCTCAGATGAAGCTGGACCCTGCCACAGATGTGGAAATCTTGGCCGAGTTCCCGGGAGAGAAGCTGCGCAGTGCGTTTAGGGTTTAGGGTTTAGGGTTTAGGGTTTAGGGCTAGGGGTTCATTTTTTCTACTATCTGAAGACTTGTTGCCTCCAGTTCTGCTGCTGCTGCTGCTGCTGCTGCTGCTGCTGCTGCTGCACTGCTGCTGCTGCACTGGCGTTGCAGCTTGTGTGCTTGAGAAGCCGCTGCTGTCTTCTTTCAACGGCAAATAAAAAAC
>NW_013651831.1:0-13078 GCF_000499385.1 Eimeria necatrix | reverse complement strand
ATCTTATGGCTGCAAAATATTTTAAGGAAAATCCTTAGCCGTATATTGTGGATTTTTTGTAATCTACAGGGAGTGAGGCGAGCTGTTCCTAAATATTAGGTTAATGCGCATAATACTGAAGGTTTATTTTGTATTCCGCGGACTGCTAGTGGTTTGCAATGATTTTTTATGTGAGACACTGGAGCCAAGATAGTAGAAAAAGCGCTCCCCATGCCGGCTACTGGTATTGGCTCACACAGGCTCCAACATTTATTATGCAGAATGCAGGCACTGAAATCGCATACTTCGCTTGCTACCCAGCTTGCCCAGCACCCCGCTCCATTTTAAAAAATAACTCAGAGGCTTGGATTCTTGCACTGACTGATGGCGCAGCTCATTCGAATACCTTCTCCTCAAGCGAGCTGCTAAGCAGAAGAACAGCAACTTCTTGATGCGCTGTCTGACTCACAGGATGTGGATACAAGATTGAAGACAAGAGCCTGGTACTATGCAACAGATTGTTTGCTCTGAGAAATGACGTATTATAGTTTTGTCTTGCAGCGCTTTTGCTTGTCTTCAAGCAGTTTCAGAGTCGCCAACAAGTGGTATTTCACCAATTGATTGATTGCATTTAGATCGTTCAAGCAGTTGTAAATCTGCTATTTTCTCGGTGTGCAGCTGCACAGTATGCTTTGTCATCATTTCGGCTCATTTCAGATCACTAGTGTTTGCGTGTGGTATATGCTGTGGATGCTAGGCAGACGATATAAAGCGGGTAATTTTGCTTGTCTTCAAGCAGTTTCAGAGTCGCCAACAAGTGGTATTTCACCAATTGATTGATTGCATTTAGATCGTTCAAGCAGTTGTAAATCTGCTATTTTCTCGATGTGCAACTGCACAGTATGCTTTTTCATCATTTCGGCTCATTTCAGATCACTAGTGTTTGCGTGTGGTATATGCTGTGGATGCTAGGCAGACGATATAAAGCGGGTAAGGTGCACAGCAGATAATTTATGAGCTGGTTTTTTTTTCTTGAACGAATTGCATTTTCGATATGCAGAGAGTGCGTTGGAAAGTAGCACCGGCTTGCGAAAGCGAAGTCTGGTCGCTCGTTTAGATTATGCAATTGTAACACTCATTATATCTTGTTGATGCAGAACGTAAGACGCCTTTTTTGTTGTTGATTTCTTGGTTAGTTTAAGGGACACGCTGCAAGCTTTCACTACCAACTTTCGGAAGCATTCATTGGATTGCCGTTAAATAATTAAAATTCATTTTGCTGACGAAGTGCCCGATACGGGCTGCATTGTTTTGCGTGGAAGCTGTAGACCTTTGACAATGTCAAAAGGCGTCTGTTTACGCAATGCCTAATCTTAGTCACAGTAAAATCATATTTTCTGTGAACATCGGCAAGAACTGTATCCACGCTTCGTTGTCAACGTTCTAGGACGTATGTTGCATGCTCTTTTTCATATGCCAAATACACATTGATGTGATGCTTCTTAAACATTGTCGTAAACTGGGAGCTATTTGTCTATATCATTTCTTTTGGAGACATAAGCAAGCGTTTGGAGCATTCTTTATGGACGGACAGGGCGTTTTTCTGCAATATTCTGGCTCATGTGGCATATTATGCTGTAGCATCTCTTCTAAGCTGTGAGGTTTCCAACGTATCAAGAAGCAGGCTGTGCAGTAGAGCCTACTTCGCCGCAAGAAAACAGCTACGGTGAGCTTGGAACTTAAAATGCTGCCCATGTGATAGCTCTAACAGGCGCTGGCTTGCCGACTTCAGGCTTGCGATCCGCTGCCGAACCTTCTCCTTATGCCAGCGACACATTGGTTTTCCAGTATGTGCTGCAGCTTAAGATGACTTTGCTAATTTTGTTCGTGGTTCTTGGTAAGCAGTAAATGTGTAGCAGATTGTCGTCTCACAATGTGCTTAACACATTGCGGCTTGACGGGCGATGTCACCCTTATACTTTAATGGCAGCCAGAACAGAAAGAAGCCGCTGCATTTTTCATATGATGCAAACTACACGACAACGATCACATGCAGTGATCGGCCCTTATGAAACGACAAAGCTTTTGTAGCAAGACAACGTATCATTCGTTTGCGCGCCCTTGTGTACATCGGACACACTCCATCGTTAGCCAAATACTAGCTGGTAAGCTGCGTAAAATACAGTTATTACTGTCGTGGTGTCGTCCGTACAGTCTGCACCCTTGTAGCCTATTGTATTATAGGTCAGTCATCCTGACAACAAATTCACAAAGTATTTGTCGGTACAATTAGAACTTCTGTATGTTCGACACTACACACTCTGAGAGAGACAACACGTGACCTTCATGGAATGCCAAGACGTGAAAAGTATCACGTCTTGGCATTCCATGAAGGTCACGTCGCAAGTAACTGCAAGTGCCTTAATCTCCGCTGGTAGCTCTTTGAAAGCTTGACGTTGTCACTACAACTTTCCATAAACGGTAAAAATGCCGAAGCGTACAAGCTGTGGCCTCGGCGAGCGTGAGACGCTACTTACTAATTTTCCTTGAAATTCGCCGACCAAGGCTTACGACAAAGGTCACTGAATGCACAGGCAGTAAGCTTGGGGCTAGCTTGCTTCCCAGTATTTTACAATGAGCATATAAGAGGCTTACTGAAGCGTTGTGGCCTACAATGCCTACCTTGGTGGCGAAACACTCTTCAATGTGGAGGTGCATATTCGATGATGGTTGTCCCCCGATATTGCAGAAAGTGCGCCACACGGGGAATAGGCGAATACTATGTTGTCTATCTGCACGCCAAGGCCTATACCGTCTTTGCTTAGATTGTTGCTGATCTTGCAAGTGATGTAGGCATGAGAAGAAAATCGGTGTTTGAAAAGGATCCCGAAAGAGATGCATCAACGTCACCCTGTACGAGACAGACCGTCAGTAGAAGATTTTACGCATGAAGTTTGGACTGGAACTATTGCGGCTAGCCTGAGGCATTTACCATTCGAAAGACGTCATTCGTTATCCGGGGGTTGCTCAGCCGAGGCACTGTTCTGACAAGATGCATTTTACTGTTTATGGCGCTAATATTCAAGAATGGGCGCCACGGAAAATCCTTTTAGGCAGTTCTGCGTCCGGTGCTCCGGCCGGAGCTCCTATGTCAATGCTATTCATTGCTGGTGACTTTAAGCTACTGACCTGATCTTGTGTGCAACAAGTTATGAAATCGAAAATCGATAATCGCTCAACCAGCTCGTAAGATATCTCACCGCTGTGGACATGCTACGCAAAACAGCAATGCAAAGATGTAGGGTAAACCAAGAGCGTCTCTCAAAACGAAGATTCGCACCAGCGTCGAAGGCTGCGTTCAGGCGCACTAAGTAACTTTGGCACCTGCAATATCTCAAGTTTTACTGCTTAGCGAGTGCGTATTGTGCAGCTAATTTGTATCAGAGCCCGCAAAATGTGCCACCCTGTTTGAAGTCACAGCTTCTTGCTGCTCATATCTCGTACTATCCTTTTTCAGACACTTAAGGCCGTGCTTGTGCATGTTATCAGCAAGTACGACCAATTACTGCATAGGTTGCAAAATTCGGGATTACATGGCAGTGCAAAATTTGGGATTACAAGTCCACCTGCCTAAGGGGCTAGTCGATATTATTTTCAATATGCGATATGCCAACTGCACAAAACCGCTGGAAGAAATTGATCTGCTATTATTCAGAATTATGTAGCTCAGTTTCGCCTTTTGTGTATTGCGTTCATGACTTAGCTTTTTGTGTGAAACAGACAAATTTGATCCCCACAAGAACGCAGTAAGCCTTACATGACTAAAATGTTGGCTGAGAGCACAGCATTTCACACACAAGCGTTATTGTCTGTTTGCCTAAAAGTAAGATTCAAGTTGACGTGTTACAAAGTTTGGCAAGTTGAATTGTGATGACACATAAATGCTCAAAAAACAAATTATTGTTACTTGTCCACAACCCTCTTTAGTATGTGAGCACTGCGAATCGGATTTGACCAATTATTGCTTATTCTAGAGTATTCTGTTTGTCAACACTGGTTTTGCTAGCAGCTTAGGCTGCTTCGCTACGTAAGTACAGGGGACTGGGGACACGGATATGTGCTTTTGCAGAGCATGCGAAATTGTGACATGCCAAGATATATTGAGGAAAAGGAAACGTTTCGGGTTCCTGTTTTCGGCTTTCCGCATCTGTAGGCAACTGCCATCTTGAAACAGGCAGTTCTGGAGATCATCTTCTCTGTGTGCCAGCATGTATCCGCACCAAGAAGTGTAAGGCTCAACACTTCGGGGTGGACGCAGCTCCGTAAAGTTTATCAACACAGACTGCGTGAATTGTGATTCAATGAAAAAACAGGGAGTGAGCATAAGGGGTGGGAAAGCGTGCCAGAGAAGGCAAATATTGATATACATCAAACGTAGCTGCGATATCATTTGTCTTGAAACGCAGTCAACAATAGTCTTACTTCCTTTCGCAGAAATGCCACACAAATTGAAAGTCCGTTCACTGCGTAATTTCTGGAGGGTGATGAATTTTGACTGCAGGAAACATTGGATATATCGCTCGAGGAGAAAATCGGTTTCCTTTATCTTCCCGCTAACTTGAACGCCGCGTGCTCTTCAATCCGTGAATTTCGGCCTCTTGTTTCAGTAAGAGCATACGTTTGATTATACTCTGTCACTTTTCATGAATTGCGGCGATTTCAGACGAACTGTGGATATAAACAAAAGTCACTGGAACAGACCTGCCTCTAGTAGACCTGCATTCAAAAGCCAAATTCAATTCCCAGGAAGTCCGTATACCTTGCCTCTCCTTTGCCAGTCGCTCTTGTGATAATCTGTTCAAGTTTATTGCTGCCCAAAGCCTTCGCAACAAGCCCATTAGGTTGTCTTAGTACAACTCTTATGAGCGAGAGTGCAGAGAACAGCTTAATCTGTAGAGGATAATTCCTGAGCTAGTATGTTCGATAAAAACAGTATGTGAGTTACACAAAACAGGTAAAACTGATCCTGCTGACCTTGAGATCTCAAGGTACATCAAATTGGCAGCTCTCTTGTGTGCAAATGACTGTTATTCGCTTGCCTTTTTACTGAATATGCTCTTTTGTGTACCAAAGCTGTCAGTATGCACTACATATAGAGGTGCAGTGTTATTTTTACAAGACGTCACGTGTATATCGCTGCTCAGATGGCTGCACGTCATGCTGACGTGTTCGTTGGATATCGCATATATTTGCCCTCATGGCCCAGGCATTTCATGAGATATCTTGAGGCATTCATTATTTAGTGCATCTCTCACCATAGAATGATTCTTTCGGTGCCGAAGACATTTGTCTACGTGTTGGTATAACACCTTTACTGAATTATCAGCGCTTCTGCACATCCTAACGCCGCAAGCATTAGCATCAAGGCTTTGATTTCTCTCTGACACTGGTATTCAACGCATACCAACTCCTAGAAATTTTGCAGCACTGCGGCGAACCAATTTGGCTTCATGTCGGCTCGTTGATATTACTGTAGCATAGCGAGTGGCAAGATAACACTACAGCATTTACTTCGTCTTATTCCCATGATGCCAGATTGTGAGGCCAAACACTTTTAAGCGAAATCAACCACGTCGCACTCTGAATGAAGTCAGTAACTAAGGTGCCTATCACTGAATGACATAAAAAACAGGGAATCTGCGAAGCCTTAGATATGGTTGGACGACGTTCTAAACATGCGCACGCGGTAGACATTGATACGAGCATTTCGACTTCTTACAAGCCCACGGACGATTATGTGCTTCCTGAAAATGAGAAATTCTCAGAATGGAGTTCCAAAATACACGGAAGTACGTTTGCGCGCCTTTCTACTTGTGAGCGTTTGCGTGAGGACGAGCTTCGAGGCAATGACTAAAGGCGTTTTCTTGTGTTCCTAAGCGTGGCTTTGGGCAGGCAATTCGAGTGTTTCGTCGAACAAGCTTGGGATGAATGGTGTATCAAGGACTAAAACGATGCATCTTCTTCTCGAAATCCCATGCACTGCACTTGCCTTAGCTAACTACTGAGAAGGCTGCACGTTTGGCAATACGTCTGCCATTGAATACGATGACTTTGCATTCCCCTCGAGACACATCAGGGTACCGCTTCTCTTGTCTCATAGTTGACTGATAGCTCCTATATTCCATACTTGATATGCATCGTACAGCTTCTAGCGTATCCGTTGATGATCGCTTCAGCACATCACATAACGGCCACAACTCTACGAACCTGTAAAATCTGAATCTTTTCCTCGTCTGCAGGCATGCACATCTGGCTTCTCTCAGAGGCGGCATGCCTTTTTGGATTTACGTGATGGCCCATTTCTGTCATTGTATAACTTTGAGAGCTAGAATAATGTGATCGTAACCAGTCTATCAGTCTTTACCACGAAATGCGCATTACCGAGTCTCGAAACAAACACTGAGCCAATTTCTAAACCATGCATTTACAGGGGCGATTTGGCTTCGCTTTGCAGCACACTGCACTATATTTGCATGCATTTATATCCTTACTTGTGCCCGAGCTAGTCATATTGTGACAAAACGTCAGAACCATAGCTTTGCGTTTGCTCGACATGCGGTTCCTAGGCTTTCCAGCCCACAGTACCATACCCGCACTGCGACGAAGACTTGTGCATCACGCCAGCGTTGCGGTGAATATTTTCTTTTTTTGTTTGCGATACGTTGCCGCTCCTGTAGGCTACAGGTATCCGCAGGACAGGCTTTGATTATCCAATCGGCTCCAAAAAATCCATCTCGAAGAACATTCGAATTTAGCCTCCAATGCCACGCACCCAAATGATGCGACCAAGGAATGCTGAGCGGAAAATTGCGCTTTGCGCTATGAATGAAGTCAGCACTTTAGCTGTACATCACTAAATGACACCATCGCCAACGAATGTGAGAAGCGTTTAACAGACGGACACGAGATGCGCTGTGACAAACATTTTGTTCTAATACAAGCACGGGGGCAATTATGCGGTACCATTATTTCCATCTCTTCAGATCGGCGCACTAATTTGGAGGAACGTTGTGGACTTCGCCAACTTAAGAAGCATCTTGGCATGATCACTGTGCCTTGGCCCGTCAGAAGACTTGCTGCATTTATCCAGCCTGTATGAACCCCAGGACGGTAGTGCTTCATCGCTTTGTTGCGTCAAGCCTCACGTGGGCGATAAAAGAGATATAGTCATACGCGCTGAAAGTCGCGAAATACTCAGGATGGAGGACCCCTTCCAAAATGCAGAGTGTAAGTTTGCACTCCCTTTTCCTTGTGAGCGTTTGCGTGAGGATGCCTTCAAGACAATGGCTAAAGGCGTTTTCTTGTGTTCCTAAGCGTGGCTTTGGGCAGGCAATTCGACTGTTTCGTCGAGCAAGCTTGGGATGAATGGTGTATCAAGGTCTAAAACGCTGCATCTTCTTCTCGAAATCCCATGCACTGCACTTGCCTTAGCTGGCTACTGAGAAGGCTTCACGTTTAGCAATACTGATGCAGTGATGGTCCTGATCAAAGGCTAGTGCACCGATGCTGAGTAGGCTGTTCTGGTGTAGGGATACATATAATCGTCTTCCAGCTGTCGAGTAATGCGTGTCCTCACTCAACCTGTCCCCTAGACCTTTAAAAAGAATAATACAACAATTTATAGAAAAACCTATTTCGGAAATTATAATTAATTTTAATTTTAAATTACCACATTTATTTTCAATATTTAATAATAAAGAAAAAAACATTATTGGGTATTTAATACAAAAAATTAATATTTATAAAAATAAATGAAGCAGATATAGTTCAATGGTAAAACAATAGCTTTCCAAGTTAAAAATACGAGTTCGATTCTCGCTGTATGCTTAGATCTAATTTAATAAAATATTAAATAATTTATATACTTTTATATTTATAGATATATATATAATGACTAAATTAAAATTAATTAAAAAGTATTATAAAAATTTTAAATATAGATTTATATATACATTAAGATAAAAGTTCATTAAATCGTAATAATGGAGCTGTAAAAGAATAACCTTTAGTACTTTCTAATATTAAAATTAAAGGAAAATAAAATGAATATTTTTAAAACCTAATAACACAAGTTCTTTAATATATTTAACAATATTAAAATATAATAATTTTTGTAATAAATGTTGTTCTATATTGAAATAATTAGGTCCTGTAGAATAAAACGTAATAGAAAACATTATTTTTTTATAATAAAAATTAAATTATATTATGTTAATTTTTGTAATAAAAGCCTACCTAAAGAGGTTAATACATATATTTTATATATAGTAGAATATAATAAAAAAATAGTATTTATTTTTAATAAGGAATGAGAATAAGCATTTAATATATCTTCTACACTATTAAAAATTAAATTTTATAGTTACTTCCTTTAAATGATAATAATGTATTTAACCCTAAAATAATATTTTGAGAATATTTAAATATATTTTTTTGTGAAGAAGGCGAAAATAAATTTTTGTGCAAAATTATATTTTTTTGCTTCTATTTTAGCACTATTTGATAAAATCAAAAAAATTTCATTTGATCTCCATCAGAATCTGCATTAAATCCGGAACAAGCTAAAGGAAAAAAGGAAATAATTTTATAATTTCATTTTCTACTAAAAAAGGTTTAAATGTTTGAATATTCATTCTATGTAATGTAGGAGCTCTACTGAACATAATAATTTCTTTATTAAAAACAAATTTTTAAAATCGTTTTAAAATTATAGGGCTATATTCAATAAAATAAGAAGCACGCAATTAAGTATTAATGTATTTATTTTTTTAAACATATTTAATATTATTGGCTTAAAAATGTCTATACTTAAATTTGTTGATATTCCTATCTTATTAAAAATCATCTACTATCAAAAGACAGGAAGCTCGCACGAAATCAATTTGTTGAATATTTGTGAAGGTTTGATTGTCAGCCTAGAAAACTGGGTACGGTTCGAAGCAGCAACTGTTTTACATACCTTCAATGTTTCGCGCAGCATCAGGATGCGCTGCGTAGTCAAGTGTTTCTCACTGCTTAGAAATAGTGCAGGACCAGAAACTATAACTGATCTACCAGAAAAATCTCTTCTTTTACCTAATATATATTGTGTAAAATAATTAAATTTACCTTGTAAATGTGAAGATAATGATATTAAATTTTTTTATTTTTATAACTACTTTCTATTAAGATATCTATTGCTTGTTGCAAATTACGTTTTGCTGTAACTTCAAAAGATTTTGGAAATTTACGACGTAAAAGTTGCCACTGTTTAAGTTTAATATTTATTATTATAATTCTATATAATTCATTTAAAGAAGCAGACACAAAATTATTATTATTTAATTGTAATAAAGGTCTTAATCCTGAAGATAATATAGGTAAAATATCTAACATTATTCATTGTGGCTGAATATTATTTAATATACATAAATCTAATAAATTTATTGTTTTTATAATATTTTATCTTTTTGCTAAATTTACATTAGTATTAGTACATAATAAAGATTTTATTCCTAATATTTTGTTTAAAATATTAAATCGTTGTAATAAATATTGAATATAATTAGATGCAAAAATAAATTGAGCTATGGTTATTTTTTTTTAATTATTTTTTTTTTTATTATATTCTAATAAAAATTTATAATATAATAAAAATAATAATGTATTTATAGGAATGTTTAATATATAAGGTAATAATTCATATAAATATCACATATGTACAATCGGAGAATATAAATATATATATCCTATTCTATATCTTCTTACTTGATTAGTAGTATTTTCAGAGCCACATAAAGGACATAAACAAGTATATTTTATAGGATCTATATTTTTAAATAAACCACATTTACATTGCCAGGATATTAAAGGACCAAAAATTCTTTCACAAAATAATCCTTTTATTTTAGGATTTCCTGTTTTAAAATTAATAGTATAAGGTTCAGATATTTGACCTGTAATAATTATATTATTAATTTTTCTTCATGCTCGTTTAATAATAATTAATGGTGAAGCTATAGAAATTTTAAATCCTATATTAGAATTTAAATAATTTAAAGAATTATAGCTATTATTAACCATATTTTTTATTTTATTATTTTATATATACAACATATTTTAAAAGTTAATATTTACAGGTAATATTTTTCCTTCTAATTGATCTACACTAGAAAAAGCTTCTATATTTAAATTCATACTATGTATTTCTCTAATTAATGTACGAAAGATTCAGTCGTAGTAATATTATCTAATGTAGTATTATTATCTAAATTAGATAATAATGAAGTTCTAGCAAGAATGAATATAGGTCAATTATTTGAAAATTTATTTGGATTAAGTTGTTATTTTTCAAATAAAAGATTATGTATAAATAATACATTTAATTTACCTAAACTTTATATTAAAACTATATTGTATAATTATATTGATAATATTAAAGGAAAATCAGGAAATTTATGGATATATAATTCAAATAGTCCTGGACAAATTTTATCAAGAGATGGTAGAAGAGGATATAAATTGTCAGAACCTTCTTTTTTAGGAATTTCTAAATATTTTAAATTAATACACATGATAAAAGATAAAATACATTATAGAACTATAGGTCCTTATACTGAATTAATGTAACAACCTGAAAAAAGTAGAAATAAAAGAGGAGGACAAAGATTCGGAGAAATGGAAATGCTCATCGGTAGAACGCGCCCCTGATAAGGGCGAGGTACCTGGTTCAAGCCCAGGACGGCCTCATGCTCCATACTTGATATTCTTTTCCTGTCATACATCTTATACCGTATCTGTTGATGATCGCTTCAGGATATCACATAACTCCCACAACTCTGCGAACCTATAAAATCTGAATATTTTCCTCGCCGGCAGGCATGCACATCTGGCTTCTCTCAGAGGCGGCAGGCCTTTTTGGATTTGCATGGTGCCCCATTTCTGTCGTTGTATCAGTTTGGCAGCTAGAATAATGTGATCTTACGTCTCGAAACCAGTCTGTCAGTCTTTACCATGAAATGCGCATTACCGAGTCTCGAAACGAACATTGAGGCGATTTGTAAACCATACATTTACATTGGCGAGTCGGCTTCACTGAACAGCAACCAGTCCTGGCTTCGCATGCATTTATATCTTTATTTGTACCCGAGCTAGGCATACTATCACAAAGTGTCAAAACCACATTTTCCTGTTTGCTCGTAATCCGGTTCCTAGGCTTTCCAGCCCACAGTACCCTGCCCGCACTGCGGCGAAGACTTGTGCATCACGCCAGCGCTGCGACGAATATTTCTTGCGTTCGATACGTTCCGACTCCTGTAGGCTACAGGTATCCGCAGGCATCGGCTTTGATTATCCGGTCGGCTCCAAAAAATCGATCTCGAAGAACATTCGAATTTAGCCTCCAATGCCACGCACCCAAATGATGCGACCAAGGAATGCTGAGCGGAAAATTGCGCTTTGCGCTATGAATGAAGTCAGCACTTTAGGTGTACATCACTGAATGACACCATCGCCAACGAATGTGAGAAGCGTTTAACAGACGGACACGAGATGCGTTGTGACGAGCATTTTGTTCTAATACAAGCGCAGGGGCGATTATATACTCCCATTACTTTCGTCTTCTCAGATTGGCGCACTAATTTGGAGGGATGTTGTGGACTTCACCAACTTAAGAAGCATCTTGGCATGATCACTGTGCCTTGGCCAGTCAGAAGACTTGCTGCATTTATCCAGCCTGAATGAACCCATGAAGCGTAGTGTTCTATCGCGTCGTTGCATCAAGCCTCAAGAGGGCGATAAAAGAGGCATAGTCATACGCGCTGAAAGCCGCGAAATACTCAGGATGGAGGACCCTTTCCAAAATACAGAGAGTACGTTGGCACGCCTGTCTCCTTGTGAGCGTTTCCGCAAGGATCAGCTTTGAGGCAATCATCAAAGGCGCTTTCCTGTGTTTCCAGGCGTCGCTTTGGGCAGGCATTTTGAGTGTTTCGGCGAACAAGCTTGGGATGAATGGTGTATCAAGGTCTAAAACGCTGCATCTTCTGCTCGAAATTCCATGCTCTGCACTTGCCGCAGCTGGCTACTGAGAAGGCTTCACGTTTAGCAATACGTCTGCCATTGAATACGATGACTTTGCATTCCTCTCGGGACAAATCAGGGTACCGCTTCTCTTGTCGCATAGTTGACTGATAGCTCTTATGTTCCATGCTTGATATGCTTTTCCCGTCATGCATCTTCTAGCGTATCCGTTGATTATCGCTTCAGTGCATCACATAACTCCCACAAATCTGCGAACCTGTAAAATCTGAATCTTTTCCTCGTCAGCAGACATGCATATCTGGCTTCTCTCTGGGAAGGCATGCTTTTATGGATTTGCATGATGGCCCATTTCTGTCGTTGTATCACTTCGACAGCTAGAATTATGTGATGTTCATATGACCGTAACCAGTCTGTCAGTCTTTACCATGAAATGCGCATTACCGAACCGCACATCTGGCTTCTTTCAGAGGCGGAAGCTTTTATGGATTTGCATGATGGCCAATTTCTGTCGTTGTATCAGTTTCACAGCTAGAATAATGTGATCGTAAGCAGTCTATCAGTCTTTACCACGAAATGCGCATTGCCGAATCTCGAAACGAGCATTGAGCCGATTTGTAAACCATACGTTCACTGTGGGCAGTCGGCTTCACTGAACAACAACCAGTGCCGGCTTCAGATGCATGTATATCTGTTTTTGTACCTGAGGTACTAATTGTTTCACAAACTGTCAAAACCACAGTTTCGCGTTTGCTCGACATGCAGTTCCTAGGCTTTCCAGTCCATAGTACCCTGCCTGCACTGCGGCGAAGACTTGTGCATCACGCCAGCGCTGCGGCGAATATCTCTTGTCTGTAATACGTTGCCGTTCCTGTAGGCTACAGGTATCCGCAGGTATCGGCTTTGATTATCCGGTCGGCTCCAAAAAATCGATCTCGAAGAACATTCGAATTTAGCCTCCAATGCCACGCACCCAAATGATGCCTGGTTCCTTACGACTCGCCTTTTAACGCGAAACGCGATA
>NW_013651830.1:0-7500 GCF_000499385.1 Eimeria necatrix | reverse complement strand
AGCAGCAGCAGTCACGGCACCACCAGCAGCAGCACTACCAGCGCTCTCGCAGCAGCAGCTGCAGTGCAGCAGATGCAGCAGCAGCAGTAGCAGCAGCAGCAGCAGCAGCAGCAGCAGCAGCAGCAGCAGCAGCAGCAGCAGCAGCAGCAGCAGCAGCAGCAGCAGCAGCAGCAGGAGGAGACCTTGGAAATGACGGGAATGAGGGGAAGTTGGAGAGACTTTGCTTTTTTGAAGAGCAGCAAAGTCTGAAGTGGCAGCAGCTTTTGGGAAATGTCCAGCAGCAGCAAACAGCCTTCGCTGGCCCCCAAACTGCGGCGAACTTCAAACGCAAAGTCCGCGTGGCCTGCAGACATTTAATTAATTATTTAATTATTTAATTAATTATTTAATTATTTAATTAATTGTTTAATTATTTAATTAATTATTTAATTTATTTAATTAATTATTTAATTTATTTAATTAATTGTTAATTTATTTAATTAATTGTTAATTAATTTAATTAATTATTAATCAATTTAATTAATTAGTTAATTAATTGTGAATTAATTTAATTAATTATTTAATTAATTTAATTAATTGTTAATTTATTTAATTAATTGTTTAATTAATTTAATTAATTGTTAATTAATTTAATTAATTGTTAATTAATTTGATTAATTATTTAATTAATTTAATTTAATTTTTCATTTATTTACTTTAGTTTGATTAATTAATCAGTTAATTTAATTTAATTTAATTTAATTTTCTTTATTTAATCTGATTTAATTTGATTTATTTAATTAGTTTAGTTTAATTTAATTTAATTTAAATAGTTTAATTTATTTAGTTTGATTGATTTCGTTTAATTTAATTGATTTGTTTAGTTTTATTTAATTTGGTTTGGTTTGACTGATTGAAAGGAAAGAAAAAGAAACAGAAAAAAGATTAACAAAGATTAAAATGAAAAAAAAGAGATAAGAAAACAAGAAAGAAACAAAGAGGACAGAAAAAGATTAAAAAGATATTATAAAGAAATTAAAAAGATATTAAAAATGTGTTAAAATGATATTTAAATGATATTTAAAAGATATTTAGGAGACATTTAGAAGATATTTAAGAGATATTTAAAAGATATTTAAAAGATATTTAAAAGACATTTAAAAGATATTTAAAAGATATTTGAAAGTTATTTAAAAGATATTTAAAAAATAAAAAAGACAAAAAGACAAGAAGGGAGCCAACAGCACATTAAAAACAGACGAAATGCATATTTAAAAAATGTGAAAAAAAGATAAAAGACAAAAAACGAAACAAAAAAAAACAGAAGGAAATGAAGATAAATAGAAAGAAATAAAAGAGATGAAAGAAATAAAAAGAAATAAAAGAAATAAAAGAAATAGAAAGAAATAAAAAGAGATAAAAGGAGATGAAAAGAGATAAAAGAAATAAAAGGAAATAAAGAGAAATAAAAAAAGAAAAAAAGAAAAAAACAAAAAGAAATAAAAAGAATTGAAAAGAAATAAAAGAAAAGTGTCTTTAATTAGCAACCTGGGGTGTCAATGAGATTCAGCATGTAAAAGTCATTTTCTTCCTTGGGATCGTCCGATCCCGATCCCGATCCCGATCCCGTGGGATCGGGATCGCTCGATCCCGATCCCGTGGGATCGCTCGATCCCGACTTTGTGGGGTTGGGATCGATCGATCCTGATCCCCGTTTTGTGGGGTTGGGATCGATCGATCCCGATCCCCGTTTTGTGGGGTTGGGATCGATCGATCCCGATCCCCTGGGATCGGATCCCGAGGGCCTGCTGTACAGCAAAGAACAAGTCCGCGCCCTAACAGTTATCCCGCGGCTGCTTTCAACTTCTGCAGAAATAAAAAAATAAAATAAATAAAATAAATTTGAATAAATAAAATTAATTAGAATAAAGAAAGAAAGTAAAATAAATTTGAATAAATGAAATTAATTCGAATAAAGAATGTTTATTTCTTCAGTTTTGTTTCTTTGCTCTAACTTCTGTTTCTTTTCATTTCTCTATTTTGCTTTGGGATTTTTCTTTATCTTTAAAGAGTTAAAAATGAAGAAATAAAAAGAAATAAAAAGAAATAAAAAGAAATAAAAAGAAATAAAAAAAAATAAATTTAAATCAATAATGAGGCAACATCTGTCCTCGGGATAAAATGATGTAAAAGGAACTAAAATAGGAATGAAGAAAATAAAAAAGAAATAAAAAAGAAACAAAAAAGAAGTAAAAACGAAATAAAATGAAATACAAAGAAATAAAAAGAAATAAAAAAGAGATGAATAAATAAATGAAAATAAAAAAGAAACCAAAAAGAAGTTAAAAGAGATTAAATGGAATTAAAAGGAATTAAAAGAAATTAAAAGAAATTAAAAGGAATTGAGAGAAAGTGAAAAAGAAAAAAGAAATAAAAATGGAGAAATAAAGGGAAATAAAAATAAAAGATAAAAAAGATTAAAAATGGAAATTAAGGAAATTAAGTGGAGACAAAGAAAAAATAAAAAAAGATAAAATGGAAATAAAAAGGAATCAAAAACGAATATAAATAAATAAATAAATATAATAAATAATAAACAGATAAATAAATAACAAGAAAGAAAATGAAAAAGGAAATGAAGATAAAACAAAATGGGACAATCCTAAACCCTAAACCCTGAACCCTAAACCCTAAACCCTAAAAAAGAAAATAAAAAGGAAATAATAAAGAAATAATAAAGGCAATAAAAAAGAAATAAAAAGAAATAAAAGGGAAACAAAAAGGAAAAAAGAGAAACAAGAAGAAGATAAAGGAGAAAGAAAAAGGAAATAAAAAGAAATAAAAAGGAAATCAAAAAGGAAATGAAACAGAAATAAAAAGGAAACAAAAAAGACAAAAAGTTAATAAAAAAGAAACAAAAAGAAATAAAAAAGAAATAAAAAGGAAACAAACAAAGGAACAAAACAGAAACAAAAGCAGGAAAAAGAAAAAAGAATAAAAGAATAAAGAAAAAAGAAAAAAAGAATAAAGAGAAAAAGGAAAAGGAAAAAAAGAATAAAGAAAAAAAGAATAAAGAGAAAAGGAAAAGGAAAAGGAAAAAAAAGAAAAAAGAAAAAAAAAAAAGAAAAAAGAAAAAAAAAGGAAAAAAAGGAAATTAAAGAAAGATAAAGACGGGACCTAAAAGAAACGAAAAGAAAAAAAGAAACAAAAGACGAAAAAAGCGAAAACAGAGACATAAGCCTAGCTGGCTAGCTAGCTAGCTAGCTAGCTAGCCAGCTAGCTAGCCAGCTAGCTAGCCCCTATATAGCTAGCTAGCCAGCTAGCAAGCCCCTATATAGCTAGCTAGCTAGCTAGCTAGCTAGCTAGCTAGCTAGCTAGCTAGCTAGCTAGCTAGCTAGCTAGCTAGGGCGTTGCGTGCCTAGGGAGTCGAGGAAGCGTTTGGGATCGTGGGGATCGATCGATCCCAGACGAGTAAGAAGAACTCGAGAAAGAAAACTTTTTCCGTGATCGACGTGAGCGATGACGCAAAAGTTTCGAATTTTGGAAACTTTTGCTGCCAAAAAAAGGCCCGCTCGCTCCTCCAACGAGCGCCTGCTGCTGCTGCTGCTGCTGCTGCTGCTGCTGCTGCTGCTGCTGCTTTTTTTCGCGCCGCTGCTGCTTTTTTTCAAGCCGCTGCTGCTGCCGCTGCTGCTGCTGCTGCTGCTGCTGCTGCTGCTGCTGCTGCTGCTGCTGCCAGAGAGGGCGGCCTTTGGGCTGCGGGCGGCAGCAGCAGCGCCGCCCGCTGCTGCTGCTGCTGCTGCTGTTGCTGCTGCTGCTGCTGCTGCTGCTGCTGCTGCGGGTTTGGGCCTTGTGGAGAAGGCACGGGAAGAGCCCTGGAGCCAAGGACTCGAGCAGCAGCAGCACCTGCTGCTGCTACGCTGCTGCTGCTGCTGCTGCTGCTGCTGCTGCAGGACAAAGCCTTCCGTAGGGGCAGATGGGCGCGGAAGGTGCAGCAGCAGCTGCTGCTGCTGCAGCAGCGGCTGCTGCTGCTGCTGCTGCTGCTGCTGCTGCTCAGACCTGCTGCCTGTGGGGTGTCCAGGGAGCCTCCTGGCCGCTGAGGTGTACGTACACCTCAGCCAGCAGCAAAACCCAGGCCGCCAGGGGGCCCCCAAAATGAAGGAGGGGGCCCCCGCCATGGGGCCCCCCGCAGCTTGCTGCTGCTGCAGCAGCAGCAGCAGCAGCAGCAGCAGCAGCTGCAGCAGCAGCAGCAGCAGGGAATGGGGGGGCTTGGAGCTCTTCTTCATGCACGCCCCTCGCGAGCCCTGCGGTGTATGTACACCCCTCAAGCAGCAGCAGCAAACACTTTTAATTCTTTCTCTTATTTCATTTTATTTTTGTTTTATTTTTATTTTATTTTATTTTATTTTTATTTTATTTCTCCTTTTTATTATTTAAAACCTTTCTTTTCTTCAAAAAGGTCTACAGAGCCACAATATCCACCAGGGGGGCCCCCGGGGGGCCCCTGGGGGCCCCCAGGGGGCCCCAGGGGCCCCCAGGGGCCCCCAGGGGCCCCCAGGGGCCCCCAGGGGCCCCAGGGGGCCCCCTTAGTGTTAAGAGCACATTTTTAATATTATTTGAATGGTTGGGATTGTGATTTGGCCAGTTATAAACCCTAAACCCTAAACCCTAAACCCTAAACCCCAAACCCTAAACGCTTTGCCGTAAACCTCAGCAGGAACGGCCGCGTAAACCCCAAGCCCTAAACCCTATACACTAAATCCTAAACCCTAAGCCCTAAACCCTAAACCCTAAACGCTAAACCCTAAATCCTAAACCCTAAACCCTAAACCCTAAACCATGGAGCTCAGCTGGAACATGCCGGAAAGAAAAAGAGCCTTCCAGGCTACCACTGAAGAACACCGCTGAGGGTTTAGGGTTTAGGGTTTAGGGTTTAGGGTTTAGGGTTTTCCTTAGAGGGCTCGGCGCCCAGGGCCTAGGCGGGTGCATGCAAATTGCCAGCGCCCTAAACCCTAAACCCCAAACCCCGAACCTTAAACCCTAAACCGCAAACCCTAAACCCCAAACCCTAAACCCTAAACCCTAAACCCTAGGGCCTAAAGCGCATGGCTTTGGACAGGCTAAAGTAATAGGTATAAGTGCAAAAGAAAGGGGAGAAGTGGTGGCTTAGCTCTAAACTCTAAACCCCAAGTCCTATGCCGGAAACCCTAAACCCTAAACCCTAAACCCTAGACCCTAAAGGCATCGTCCCAAACCCTAAACCCTAAACCCTAAGGCGTCGGAGAGCTCAGTTGCACATCAGAGACCTTGTCTTTGGTTTCAAATACATCTCGTTAGTGCGGATTATAAAACATCAGCCCTAAACCCTAAAAAAGGGTTTGGACTTGCGCAGCGTGGGCTGCGCGCGGGAGACAAAAAACAGACAAAAGAAAGCCTAAACCCTAGGCCTCGGGGCGCTGCCAACCCGCGCCCCAACCCCAACCCCAAACCCTAAACCCTAAACCCTAAACCCTAAACCCTAAACCCTCAGGACTGGGGGTCCTGGAGGGGCAGCCGGAGCTCGTCGGGCAGCTGCTCTTCGCGAAAAGGCTGCTCCGAAAAGAACACCCGCTGCAGGCGACAACTGGAGTGAATTAAAACTCGAGAAGTATAATTATAATGAGTGCCGAAGGCTTTGCGAGTGAGTTCGGCCAAGTTGAGGTGTACGTACACCCAGCCGCTGTCCATGCGCAGCGGCATCGCGCACAGAAAAGGCTTGATCCGCGTCGTTTTCTGTCCAAACAAACGCAAAAAACTCCCCAATTCCTTTTATTCTTTTTATTAATTCCTTTTTATTCTTTTTATTCACTTTTTCCGCTTCTTTTCGACCTATTTTGAGCTCTCAAAACCCCAAAATGACGAAAATCGAAGCAGCTTTCGCGCCCGCGCCGCCGCCGCTCAGGTGTACGTACACCTCAGCGCCCGCCGCACCAAGCTGACCCGAAACGCTCAACTTCGTTCATTTTTATTTATTTTGAACGCAAAAACACATTTTTACTTCGCAAACATTTTATTTATTCAAAATAAACACTTTAAGTCCTTTATTTTCCATTTAAAACGAGAAATGAAGCAGCAGAAGTGTCTCAGCAGCCGCTGCGACTGCCCGGCGTTTGCAAATGCGCGAAGGGAAGAATTTAATGCAAATAGATTTAATTTGAATTTATTTCGAATATTAATTTTAAATTTAATTCAAATAGTGTTAATTGAGCCATTCAGTTTCTCGAAAAAGACCAGACCAAGCCAAAAGCGCATGCATGCATGCATGCATGCATGCATGCATGTAGCGGAGCTGCAGTGTACAGACACCTGGAAGTTGGAAGCCCTGAATCTTCTTTTTGTATTTTTGCTGTCATATATTTGCACTTCGAAGGAAAAGAGTTTGTTGAGCTGTACATACACCCCCGCACAAATTCAATTAGATTAAATGAACATTCAGCAGAACAAACAGCAGCAAGAAGCAGCAGCAGCAGCAGCAGCAAACGCAGCAGCAGCAGCAAACGCAGCAGCAGCAGCAGCAAACGCAGCAGCAGCAGCAAAGATCATCCACAGAAGGAGAAAGAGTCTGGAAGCCGTTTAAACGGGGAAAAAAGCAAAAAACAAACAAATTAAATTAAATTAATTAAATTAAATTAATTAAATTAAATTAAATTAATTAAATTAAATTAATTAAATTAAATTAAATAAATAAATAAATTACATTTTTGACCAAAAGAACAATAACTGGCAAAGTTATCTTCAGCGCCCGCTGCGGCTCCGGCGGGCAGCAAATGCAGCAGCAGCGCAGGGGGCCCCTCAGCTCCACCACGGGGGCCCCCCCCAGTTCGCGGTCTGCTGCTGCTGCTGCTACGGAGGCCCCTGCTGCTGCAGTGCAGCAAGCCCACAGCTGCAGCGGGTGCGACCTGCAGCAGCAGCAGCAGCAGCAGCAGCAGCAGCAGCAGCAGCGGCGGCGGGGCGGCAGGTGAGGCGGCAGCAGCGCCAGCAGCGCGTGAACAGCAGCAGCAGCAGCAGCAGTGTCGCAGGTGAAACAGCAGCAGCAGCAGCAGCAGCAGCAGTGCGGCAGGTGAAGAAGCAGCAGCAGCAGCAGCAGCAGCAGCAGTGCGGCAGGTGAAGAAGCAGCAGCAGCAGCAGCAGCAGCAGCAGCAGCAGGTGAACCGCAGCAGCACCAGCAGCAGTATGGCGGGTGAAGAAGCAGCAGCATGAGCAGCAGGTGAAGAAGAGCAGCAGCAGCAGCAACAGCAGCAGCACACAGCAGCTCTGCAAGTGCAGGCGGCTCTGCTGCTGCTGCTGCTCCGACTGCAGCAGCAGCAGCAGCAGCAGCAGCAAGCGAAGAGGAAAGGAGAGACAAAAGCAGCAAAAGCAGCAGCTTAGGGTTTAGGGTTTAGGGCAAAGAGACACACTTTCTGCTGCTGAGGCACCTGCAGCAAGAGCAGCAGCAGCAGCAGCAGCAGCAGCAGCAGCAGCAGCAGCAGCAGCAGCAGCAGCAGC
>NW_013651829.1:0-13342 GCF_000499385.1 Eimeria necatrix | reverse complement strand
ACGTACTTGCAACCGGTATAACTGCGCGAAACAGAGCTTGGCGCAGCTTTTTGCTGAAGCCTGCCAAAACAAGTCGCAGCGCAGCTGTTATTTCTGGCTGGACGCACCCGTGTATGCCGCCATCGCAGACAGCAGCTAACTTACGGAAGTGCTTCCAAGAGATCCTTCCAATCCTCGCCACGCGATTTGCACTTGGAATAGGAACCTGGACAGCAATGTTGCTAGGCATCAGGGGCAGCATGCAGCTCTGAGCAACTGTGCTAAGCATGGCCAATAGAACTGCACAAGTGCGTGACGCTCAAACTAGCGTTTAAATTCCAATACTGTGAAATACTGCACCACAATATGAGAGAGTCGCATGCGCTGCAGCACATGCGGAAAACACACTTTCTGATTGCACGCATACTTCTTTCAGAACGTTCAGGCAAGTTATGCTCCGCACGGATTCACAAAGCCTGTAAGAACTTAGCTATGCTGCAGGTTAATTGGTAAATCTGAAGCGTATACTTTAATTCCGTCCATGTATCATCGTAGTATCGTTTGAGTCCGCCAATAAGACTGCAGTTGGTCCGGATTGCAACACAACGACGTTGCATTCAGTGCCGCATCGAGGTAAGCGAAACAGTTCCTGCTGCAGATTGCAGCCTAGCTTTGCAGATTAAAGGCGGCGTGTATAGGCATTGCTCAACATAAGTCTAAGATGCTGCGGCAGAAAAAAAGCATTGACATACTGCCATATAATGCAGGTGTGCAAGGCAACGTCTCATGCAACTATGCGAATCAAGCTAGCCAACGGCGTTTCGGCGCTTGTCGCTAAGCTGAGCCTCCAGAATTCCGCAGAGGGAATTGCTACTCAGACGGTGCTTTGTAAAGAATTCGTTTCTCATACGCACACCACGCCGTTTGCCATGGGGGCAGTCACCGTAAGAGAAATACGGCAACATGGCTGCAGAGGGTTGATGCCGGAAGAAGCAGAGCAGTCATATATCCCCACTAAATAGGCATTTTCTCATATGGCTGGCTGGTGAAGAAACTGGCTTTGCATTTTGGGCTCTAAAACCATCACACGAGAATGCAAGGACAAGACTGCCACAGTATCCATTTTTGACCTGTTTTCCCGGCCGCACATGCACATTGTCCAGGATGTCACGATTGCATCGTGTAATATCCATGCCACCCGACATCACATGGTCAACTTCGTTTTTCCTTATCATAAGTCTATTCTCGGAATACGATGAAGACATATTATATTTAATCACATGAGTATTAATGGCTATCGCTCGCCTTTACCTGGCCTTAGGCTGCGCGGCCTGCAGTGTCCAAATCCTACGCCCATAAAGAAGAATCTTGTGCTTCAAGACGTACGCCCTGAGTTGCTCACTTTGCTAGCCGTCTCCGCGCTAGGCTGCATTGCTAGCAAAGTATTATTGTTCTCCTTTCTGCGTGTTGCATTTCAGTTTCAAGAGTTCAAGAGCTACAGCGTGTCGGAAAAGCCGTTCGCTATTAGTCGCCACCGTCACGAGAATTAAGCCCAACAGCAAAAGTCCCAAATGGTCAGACTAAAAATCCGGTGGACATACACGGTGCCCACAGGAAAATGTCAGTGTGACAAGGTGGATAACACAGAAAGGAACTAAACGAACGTGCTCCGGCAATCGCTGTCTGCACGTACTATTTCATTGCAAAGCATGAAAAATATGTCACGCCAATATCCCACAAAGCGAGCTTCATGCGCAAATAAGCACAGTTGAGCAGGATAAGTCACGCTTGTGGTGCTTGCGAATTATCTTCACGAGCGACGTGTGGCAAAAACGCTTAGAGATATGCTTTAAGCGGCCCACTTTGCGGAGCTTCCCTGTGCTCCTTTACCGGGGTTACCAAAAGCATCCGCGTCATTCGCTCTTATACTGCTAGAGCAGTACAATACAGGGACTTTCTGTCACTAATGCAAACGGTATCACGTGACCAGCACGACCAGAAGCCCCAATATGTGTGATCAAACATCTTAGGCACATCGCTAGACGAACGCCCACTGTGTGAAAATGAGAACAGCAGCTGGAGAATCAGAAAAACTGTATATCAACGAAGCGTTACGAACAGTTGCGCTTCGATCAATACGCTGCCGGAGCCTGCAACACATTAGCTGTAGCGAAGTTCGATGGCAGTTTCATGCGACAGTGTGGAACTGCTAGCGTAAATCTTAGTACGTCTCCGAGAAGCAGAAAGCAGAAAATCGACACCCGTGACTGAATACGACAAGAAACGTACAATCGTGGCTGCATACGCTGTTCCGAGTAGCCCGCGGCAAGTGAAGGCACGTCATTAGTCTGATAAACCACGTAGCAGAAGCTTGGTTATGCGAGGACGTAGCTCTCCAAGCCTTCAAGCCAAGGTATGAGAAAAAGGCAGATGACCAGATCATGACCGCATCAAAGGCTTGTGCGAGCTAAAGCAATACGGGCAAGCGAACCATCACCACGCTTTCGTGGGGAATCGAAACGCAGCCGCCTTAAAAAGAATGCTTGCATTTCACCGGATCGCCAGATGGAGCATGTCAGAGCTAGCAGGTTGCAATATAGGCGCTTCCCTGTGCCTCCTTCGGTGGCCAAACTTCCCACTGCATCCGCCGTGCTCAGGCATCTTCCCCATCCACGCGAATCTATAAGAAACAGAGTGAGTATGCGCATGCGCAACATATATAAGTCAGGCTATGCACAAGGAGTTGTAACATCCTGAAGCTAGCGAAGGCTATAATGAAATGTGGGACAAGGCGTGCCTACCCGGCAGTCCTAAACTGAACATTTTTTGGCAGTTTGATGCGCTGATCGCTAGGCGGATTCTTCAAGTCCGTTTTGGTGATTTCCCACGTTAGCAGAAGGCCCTGCTGGGAATGTAAACATCGCAGCCGAGTTATTCAATTCGTGTTTGCCAGGTTGGGTAACAAGCAAACATTTAGGCCTAATGCAAAACGAAGTGTGGCTTCGCATCATCAATACCTGGAATGTTCCGGCTAACTACCTTGGTTGAGAGTGCGGCGTCGGTGCAAAACCCTGCTGATCGCTATGTGCTCCTTGTAAATTCACGCTGTTTCAAAGTCCTCATCTTCTGGATGCGTTCCGTGTAGAGGGCGGCAGAGTTTGCTGGATGGTAATTTGGCATATCTGGGCTCATACAATGCCTTGCTCTCTACACAGTTAGGCTTCTGTCATATAATATTTCACCTGAAAAGCCTCTTGCGCATGCACTTGCAATTAACAAGCGGCAACGGCGGGGCATTCACTTTGCACTTTTCGCAGGAGTTGACTATGCTCCCCTAATTGATTGTGGACACAGAGAGTCGAAAACCACCTGCACTGCCTAATTTGATATCTTCTAGATATCTGGGCCCGATTCCTAGTGTTTTAGCCAAGCGCAAATGAGCCGTGTGCGCGCTAGGAACAAGTATTCTTCGTTTCTCAGGTGGAACTAAACGTATAGAAACGCCTCTCGCACATATCAGTCAGCTACACCATGCTGGCTTCTAACGCTTTGAATTTTTGGCACGCACCAGCTTCCATGCAGCAATTCATAATCAACGTTCCCCTAATGTCGCGAAATAAGCAAGTGCGTGACAGCTAGCGTGCGTTTAGAGTTCCTGTGGCCTCAAACAGGTGCAGTCCTTTCGAACAACGCTGATGTGTTCTCGAGCTTAAACATGTTCATATAGGGAAAAAAGCAGACTTTTTTATGGATGGAACGCCTCTGAAGTCTCATGGAAATGCTGATGAGAAAACGTCTAGAAAGCACTAATGAGTACCAGTTTTGCCTACACTCGTTCTTTTAGAAGCAGAAATTGCGGCTATACGGTTAAGAGGCACAAAGAAGAAAAACATATGACCAAGACCAGCAAGAGGCGTTCCCTTGAAATCCTAGTCGATTTCTCTGCCGATACTTGCGCATTCAGACTGCAGTTGAATCAGCCCATGCATGATGCCTTCAAGTTAGTGCTGGCCAAGTGTCGGGTAGGCATGCGGTGCCACTCATGTGCGAAAGCAAACGCGTCTTGCCGCCCGTGTCTGCCTTACTCAAACACGAGAAGAAGAACATACCACTACTGAGATGAAGAAAAAAACGTTATGGCGAGTGAGAAGCCGTAAATGACTCGACAAACAAAGTGTTGCACCAAGAATCACGCATTTTCAGTTGGCGCTTACTGAGTGAAAAACGAACGTCTTCTTGGCAGGTGTCCTGTGAGGTGCGAATTCGATTCGCAAAGGGACAGAATGGGTAACGTTGCATATCGCATCATGTTGCAGAGCAACGATATAGAAGAAACACTTCACGAAGTAGTGAGAGGACAGATATATGAATATCAAAGGACCCATCAAGAAATAACAATACAGGGCATTTTATGCTTTGTAATTGGAATGATGGGAATGTAAAACCCTTCCAGAGATCACACAAAATTAGACGCAGAACAGGAATTTTTGCTGCAGGCAGGCTGTAGCAACACGAATTATTTGGAGAACTGAAAAAGCTCCCCCAGACTGTTACTCGTCGAGCAACGTCTCCAGTGACACGATAACATTTTTGATTCCTTTAGCACTGGGGGCGTAGTTGTAGAGTGTGTCACGCAATTACGTGTTGAAGACGTACAGAAAGAGTAGATACAACAATAAGGCAAACTTACCAGTCCAAAATGGACAAATGTGAGGAGAAGCTGCATAGCGGGGACGTTGATATTTGACCACAGACAACACAATCACCAGTGACTGTCAAGGCCGTGCACGTAACGAAAACGGCTACAAGCAATTCCCCACGATGCCCCGCCACTCTGTGTAGCCATAAGATGTCCGGATGTAACTCGCTTGGTGTTTGTGTTCAGCGCAGCTCACCAGCTCGTGATGTAAAATCTCGAAAGTTCAAAGACAAGGCAAATGCAACTTTTTTGCCGCAAAATGCGTTCAGCATGCCCCGTGTAAAAATATCATAAATCCTTGATTTTTCGACTAGTCGCCATAAAAATCATAATGCAACCAGACAGCTACGGCACGTTTCCAGTAATGGAGTTACCAGACTGACCAGAGTTCCGGCGCTACGTGATAGCCCGGTGAATGTTTCGAATATACCCGAGAATAAAATATAATCGTATCGCATTGTTAAAGAAAAGCAAAACACCTCAGATAAAAGATTACTACGTTTTTGCAATAAGCCGCACCTGGGTCGTGCAGATAATGCGCCGAACGGTCAAAACTAGCAGCTCAAATTCCCTTGGAGGTGCAAGTCTTGTTCTCGCACTGCAATGGTAAGGCGACCTGAGCTGCCAGGAAGCTGGTTTCGACTAAACCGTACAGTCTGTGAGTTAAATCAATAAAATAAAGTAGACTCAATGTGGTGGAAATTTCACGTACGCATCATGCAAAAATCTAGATCAGTCTGTCAGCTTTCACAATAACCTGCGGCTTTTGAAGACTGCATGCGAATGCTTCTGCGCCTGTCCATTGGGCTAGGAACGGAAAATATTCAAAGTATTTGTAACGCTGGTTTGATGCACTGCAAAAGCGTACATCCTTAGGACTCAATAATCCGGTTTGACTCCAATATCTTTCAATACTCAAGACGTTTAAGCGAACTATGCCAGAGCTACCTCAAAGGCTAATCATATGAGCAGAAAGCCTTGAAGTAAAGCATTCTTCTTTTTCATGCTGAGATAATAAATTCTGGCGTCACCTTTTATCGAAGCGCTTGCCCGTTGCAAGCGGCGACATGTCTCTATGCGCAAAACATCCCAATATATAGAGTGACATATCTATTCACTCAAAAAAAAGGCTTGATTACAATATGCTGCGTCAGGAACTCATTCAGCCAACTGTTTACGAGTGACTGCGCACTCTAATCAACCGGCTGTTGGACTTTGCAGTACTCATGAAACAGTTGGGAGACAGTTGAGCAAGGCCGGAAATTTTCTCACGCTTGTTTGCGCTTGACTGTTGCATTCACGAAGCTCACTAGCTATTAAGTCGAGCGAATCCTGTGAGAATGCTTTTCGTGCGTGAGCTGCACTAAAATGAAAGGACGTTTTCATCCGTTTCACGCATCCTGCCTCGAAGTCTTGATTTCACACCAATGTGACGCGAGCTTGCAAATAATATATGCAGCACCGGCAGGCAGTACTGTTCCTAGCTCATCTTCAACAGTAGCTGCGGCGGAAATATAAAGCATGCTTTCAGAGAATGAGACCTACGTACTATGCCACACCGCACGAACAAGACAAGCTTGTTCCTTCATTGCACCCTTATATAAGATCTGCACCAAAACCCAGCATGCATATTTTGCTAGCATCCATGATTCGGCTGCTATTCATGTAGTCTTATTGGGAAATCCGCGCGAGCATTTACAGGAACAGCCTTGCTTTCCATTCCTGAAACAGGTTATGGGCAACTTTTCCCATAGCCGAAGCAGGTTAGAGGGTCTTCAGCCCTGACGTGGCACGAACGTTGCACACCAAAACGAGAAGTTCCTAAAAGAAAACCGACTTACGCTATCTTAGTAGCCTGATATCTCCAACAGATAAAATACACAACGCACGGGCTGTATATTGTCCAAAGGAATATTCGTATAATAATTTGCAATTGTAATTTATAGCCAACTGCAGCATAAGCCTCATCAAGGAGCACTTAACGATTAACGGGGCAAAGCTGCGAATGCTACTGCTCAAAGCGCCAGTTGACTAATGCAGAAGTGAGAGTGCAGCTCTTGGCAGTGCAACGCATCAGGGGAAGGTTGCCGGAAGCGTACATTCTGGAGTTTAGTCGCATACACGATGCCTGCGTTACTGAAATTCAAAGAGCCAACGCAAAAGAGTACGCTGCCACGATCGACCAATCCTAGCTATGATTATTGTGAGATTGAGGTCTACACGTTTTCCACGTATAATTTAAAATGACGACCAGTCTTGTACGAATGCGTTTTGAATCAATGTCGTTGAAGATGGGAACATAATCACTCGAGCTGCTGTGCCAGCCTTCTGCCGGCAGATTGCATATGTTTCCCAGAACAATACAAATTTGCTTTTAGCGACCCATGTGTGTCTAGCATGTGTTCCATGTGAGCCTATAAAGTAAGTGGTAAGCCAGCAGCTTCACATTGTGACGTTATAAGAGCTGGGTTAGCATGGCTGTGCGTCCAGCTGCCATGATACCTAGGCTACAATCGTCAAGCCGCCCCCTACGGATCGACAAGAATATAAAGTTTAGGAAATGTGGTAAAGCTGGTAAAGAGCCTGTGGATGCAAATATTTTCCATAATAACATCCCGCAAATCTGCGCTTTGCTGCGTTTCTAGAGGCTGTGTCGCTGGCATGTCCTACTATGTGTATGCTTTCCAGAAAAAGACGGAAATGCGACAAAACTTGTGTCTACGCTGATCGACGGAAAATGCTGCACATTTCTGCAGAACATCCGCTTGAATGGCTGATGTGACAAAGGAACAATGCACTGGTACAGCTAACTTGCATTGGACTCATCACACAAAGTTAACACTGTCTCAGGTTTCGCCGGAAGATCCACTCGCGCAGAGACGCGTCTGTCCGAACGGCTCACAGTCTGACCGTGCCACAAAAGAGTGCAATGTTTCCCTAGCTCAAAAAATAATCGGGACGAAACCAGCGGTTAGGGCCTCACAAGACTGCACATGAATTGAGTAAGCAGGGCTGGAATGCATTCGCCTTTTCAAACTTCGGTGTCCCTCTAGAATCTGGGCATGAAGACACAATTGTGCCATTAGCCTAATGAATCTGACAAGAGAATACTGCGTGACCAGCCTTCGGAAACACGTACGTGATAGCTTATCCAGATGCATGATTCCATTTACGCCGCGTACGTACTAGTTCGCCCAACATGCGTACATGCAAGTTTCATTCCTTTTCATATCTATTCGTGTTCGTTCCGAAGGGAGACGATAATGTGGTTTTGTCTTCAGCAAATGGGCAAAACTTGATGCAAGGCCGAACGCACGTTCTTTCAATTATCAAAATAATTATCTCGAATATTTTGGGTTTATGTAGAAGGCACCTAATTTAACGTCTTCCTCGCCAGCTCGGAAAGTCAAAAGCCGTACGGAGCATAGCTGCGAGTACAAGCCGGGAAACTCAAGTATGGCCGTGCTAGTACTGAAATGATCCCTCTCCGTGGCAAGCGGTTAAGCCTTTATGCAGGAGCCGTACTGTCTGAGTAGAAAAAACCTGATGCTGGGTTTCTCCCCGTGAGCGCCATGAGAAACATAGTTGGACGGCCGTGCCCATGAAATCACAGTCGAAGCCAAATGCCCAAACTAATACTATCTTTCTTTTGCACGTCATTAGTATGTACCTCCAAAGCTGCACTACTGCGGTCATCCGTTCGTTCTTCCTTTCCAAGAAGCAATGGAACCCCACATGCAGCTGCACGTTAGGTGGGAGCAGTGAGCTCCCGGGACGCTGCACGGTACATATAGTGGTTAATGCCCACATTAAATTCCCCGAGTCACGTTCCTAATCTGTCCCATGTGCTTATGGCCTTAAGGCGTATTCAACGGTTGTGCAGTTCACTAGTCTGCATTGTCTGAGTCATCAAATATGCCGGGAAAATCCCTGCTCGCAGCTTTGCTGCTAATCGTTTCCCTCTGACGAAACGCACAATCTGGTTGCAGAGACAACTGACATTTTTGTAAATTACGGAAATGGCAAAACAACACATTTCTGCACTAGCACGTCAAACTTTGTAAAACGTTGCTTCCCTACCGAGGATCTTGGAGTTGCCGACTCGAATCACTAGAACACATGACTTGAACAAAATTACCCCTAAATGCGGTGTTCGCAAATGTAGAATTCCTGACTAAATTTGTTGCGCATCAGGAAGTGGCATCTTCAAATATTCTGATCTAATACTCCCTCCACGAGTGGAGCTGGTTCTCACCATAGACTGCGGTCTCTAAGCCCTTTTTATCGTGACAGGTGAATAACGGTATTCACCGAACTCACAAACTTATCCAATGAGAGCCAAATCCACCTCCGTCTTGATTATTGATTTCATATATCTTACGCATGAAGACACTCTGCAGCCACACCTGAGATTGAAGGTATCCGCAGTGGCACACTGCATGAGGATAAATCCATGAGGTGACTATCATCGCTTGTCCACCCCACAGAAGGGAAAGCAAATATATCAGGGTTTTTCCTTTAGACAGCAGTCACTAAAGCGAGAGAAAAGGGGGCCTCAAACGCTTCGGATAGAGTAAAAAGCACCGCCATTCCCTGTACAGCGAAAACGCACACCCTACCACTCAGTCAGTCTACCGCTCAGTCCCAAATATGCTATCCTGTACCCGCTAAGTTCACAGAATGCATCAAAAAACATCTAGCACGTGCATGCTTGAAATCCGACATACAAACTGACGAAAAAGACAGCTTAAAAGACCGGTAGGCCACAATGAGGCGATTGAAAGACGCATGTTTTGAAAGATTCACAGGCATCATTGGGCGTGTAATGTACGATGAATAGCAAGGCAGGCGTCATAACCTCGAGCCGTATCATGCAGCAAAAAAAGACAGTAGCCTTTCAAAAGTTCTAGTACTACGCGGCATGCTTGCTTCACTGAGTTTCTCAAAATGTCAACGCCTTCGCAGCCTGTGCTGATTTGGTGTCCTAATCTTGTGTACTGAAGTCGACACACTAACTTAAGTGGCAAATTTGCATAGAGGCACCAAGTTCTTCTCAACGTCTTATTTCGGTTCAAAATATTTCAGTTTTTGGTCACTGCTTACCCATTCACAGCCGATAACGAATGTGGCCCCTGGAAGTCAAACCTATCGCAGATTGTGATTCCGAAAAGGCAGAGTTCAGATTCGTGTTACACGGGTGGAGCACCTGAAATGTGGGATGCTTTTGTGCTTTGCAGAATAAAGGCGCTGAATAACGCATCATTGAAAACCAGCGCAACATCATGATCCCTTGATATCATCTGATAGTCTTGTGTTACCCACACCACTGATAACATGACTTTGTAATATTTTGGGACTTCCGTTGAGAGGTTCAATCATTTCCCAGGACCACCACCTTTTTCCACTGAGTTTGTAAGTTTAGGCGCTATTTAAACTTGAAAATAATCGTTACACTGCTGTGTTATGCACAAAACGACAAGAGTCTCCACAAGAAAGATTCAATATAAAGTGCAGTTTTCAAAGCAAGCTTCACCTAATGTAGATTAAGACACTGAGTCAAACGCAGGCGCTCTCTGCATTCCACAAACGTACTTTGACTTTTTTTCAATTACAACTGTAATGCTTTATGCTTACTTGGCACAATTTCAGCAGGAATCATGGATTTCTCTTGTTCACCGGCGCACAATACGAGCACCTCTTGAAAGTGCATACGACACGCCACCAGAATGCTGCTTCTACGCGGCGTTGATTTGCTGTTTCTTGTGCCAAGCATGCTAAAATGAGCCTTCAGTTCTTACAGTCTGGACGGTTCGTGTTTAGTATCATTGGCACACTTTTCTTTGATATATAGTGAACGAGGGGGCAATAACCTGCGTCCAATGCGACATCAAACACTCACGTGCTAAAAAAACGTCGGCTAAAGAAAAAAGCTGTGTTTCTCAAGAATAAAATACGTGCTTCAACGGCGGCGCTTGGTTCGTGTGTACGGGCAGTGGCACTTCTAAGTTTTACAAGCAACGGCAACAGTCTTCCCTTGATTAAAAGACTCACTGGCTGACAAACAAAGCTGTACTGCTACCTATTGACTGCACTACAGGACTACGCAAAGCCGAACAATGCATAAAAACTCGTGATGAATGCTTTGAAATGAACGAATTCGAAAATGATATTATCTTGAGATCTGGAGGTCAGCAGATTGCCCTCACGTTTAGACCACTTTCAGTATACTGGTTTGTTCAAGCTTACTGAAGGCACATTGCATTCAATCACAGCATTTGTGTTCCCTGTTGAGTTGCTGCGCAGAGTACTCCGTCGGAATGGCCAAAACTGCGCTAGGTTCATGAGGCTACATTTTGGCTCGTTATATCTATTGCGAATCGATCGCGATTCATCGTGCTTGTGAAGATATTACAGTGGCTTTGAACATCACTCTAAAGCTCTAGAAAGTCTTCGTACGCTTGCTGCATTGAAATACCAAATTCTTCCGCAAGCGCGTTAGCGATGCTCAGGTCGCCTACGAATCGATGTGATAATGCTTGAGCAGTCGAAAGCGTATCCGCCACTTGAATTGGATTCGACCTTCGAGTGAATGGCTTTCGCTTGAATGCGTGCCTTGCGCATTCGCCATTCGGGAGGAGGAGCTGCAGCGCTGCGTCAGCTGCAGTTAAGCACCTCCCTGTCGAATACTTCAAACTAGGGGATTCAATATCGGCAGTGCTTCATAATTTTCCCACAAGAATCTACTTCGACCTTGGGCGTTTTAAGCCGTTCCGTGCAACACAACGTAACAATTCCGCGGACGTATGTCGCATCTACAGTGGAACACCTTGTATGTCGCGCTGCTGCCGTCCGGTACAGAACTTCGTCGAGCCGTATCCCTACACGGATACAGCAGTTGCAGCCAACAAAAGCACAGCCTTAGGAACCATGATATCTTACTGTAGCACCAAAGAGCAATCTGCCCTTCCAGCACCAGGTGCAGCACAGCTTTACCGTACTCCTCACCACCACAATTCATCTAAAACAGTTGCACACCAGAGCACACATCTTCGCATACACACGCCAGTTTGCGCTGGACATGCTAAACACAACTCTCCAACTGCACAAACACATGTCGGTCACGCTAAAACTGGTGATGTGGTTCCGAAGCTGTAAAGCTACTACGCTACAGCGTGAGACATTCGAATGCGCTGCGGGACATGCGGCAAACGCACTCCCTGATCGCACGCGTACACCGTTCAGAACGCTGAGGCAAGGAACGATTCGCATGAATTAACAAGCTATGCATGATTGTAACTCTCCTGTGGATTCTTTACTAAATCTACAACACAACCATGTGCTGTTCCGGTATTATTAGAGGCAGCCAATAAGACAGCAGGTTGTCCGCACGCTAGCACAAACACATTGTATTCAGTGCACCACTGATGTATCTGAAACAGTTGCTGCCGCAGATTGCAAAATGTCTTTGAGCATTCATGGCGGCGTGGACTGGCACTGCTCTGCACAATTCCACGATGGCACGGCATAAAGAACGCATGAGCATACTGCCATACAATACAGGTGCGCAAGGCAGCGTCTGACGCCGCTAGGCGCATCAATCTGGGCAAAGGCGTTGCAGCGCTTGTCGCTAAGCTGAGCGTCCAGATTCCTTCCGCAGGGGGAAACGCTACGCAGCCCATAATTTGTAGAGAATTCGTTTCTCATACGCACACCACGCCATTCGCCCTGGGTAGCAGGCAGCGTAAGAGCAATACAGCACCCCAGCTTTCGAGGCTCCCTACATCTAGAGGAGTGCTTCATCCCCAGTAAATGGGCAACTTCGCATATGGCGGCAAGACGGGGACTGCCTAGCGAAGAGAACCGGCATTGCATTTTGTGCTCTAAAATCGTCACAGAATAATGCAAGAACAAGGCTGCCACAATACCCATTCTTGAGCTGCCGTCTCGGCTGCCCAGGCACCTTGTCCAGGACGTCGCGATTGCTACGTGTAAAATACTTGCCTCCCAATCTCACTTCGATAACTCGCTTTTTACTTGCCGTTAGCCTGTCCTCAAAATACGATGCCGCCATATTATATAAAATCATATGGGCGTTATTGGCCTCCTCACGCGTTAAGCTGGCATCGCCTGCAAGATCAAAATTCCATGCACTCACAAATGAATCTTAAGCTCCAAGACGTACGTAGGCCCTGTCATGTTTACTTTGTTAAGCTTCTCAGCGCGGCGGAATCACATGGCCGCCGTTCAGTCTGTGTAAAACAACTGCTACATGACACAAGGCACAAGTGCGCACCGATGACCGTTCCCTGCACTATTGTGCAGTACCAGTGCATCAGCAAAACATCCACGTACTTGCAACCGGTATAACTGCGCGAAACAGAGCTTGGCGCAGCTTTTTGCTGAAGCCTGCCAAAACAAGTCGCAGCGCAGCTGTTATTTCTGGCTGGACGCACCCGTGTATGCCGCCATCGCAGACAGCAGCTAACTTACGGAAGTGCTTCCAAGAGATCCTTCCAATCCTCGCCACGCGATTTGCACTTGGAATAGGAACCTGGACAGCAATGTTGCTAGGCATCAGGGGCAGCATGCAGCTCTGAGCAACTGTGCTAAGCATGGCCAATAGAACTGCACAAGTGCGTGACGCTCAAACTAGCGTTTAAATTC
>NW_013651828.1:0-99465 GCF_000499385.1 Eimeria necatrix | reverse complement strand
GTACAGTCATCCGTCGTAGTCTAGGTGGTTAGGATACGCGGCTCTCACCCGCGCGACCCGGGTTCAAGTCCCGGCGACGGAACTCCTGTCTATCTGCCTGCTGTGATTCGTTTGGACGCTGATGTACGTGAGTTTGTGGAAGGCGCCCCCATGTCGCGCACTGTATTTGGTGCCTAGTAACTCTTGCCGTCTTCAGCAAACACTCGCCTTCGGTCCTACGCGCTCAGGAGTTTGCCAGCCCCAAACTGACAAGAAGCTGCGCGTAAATGCCGCAGCTTTGTTTGTCAGGGCACTGTCTAACATGCTCTACAGGTGATCGAAATACCCTCTTAAAAAGTTGCGAGTTTCTGACTTCTAGTGCAAAATGGAGATCCGGAGCATGCTCTCCGCGGACTTGTCTCACCGATTCGCAACTTTCTGCTGACACCCCGCAGTCGTTCGATGTTTCTCTACGTAGCTCCACTACAAGATTCAAAATGTGTAGCAATAAGGTTGCGCGGATATGAAATCATAAGAATATTACCAGAGTCGCCCCTACCAATGCAAATGAAAGTTGGTAGGAACTGTGGATTCATGGCTTTCCCTTAGGCGCTTGTCTTGCTCGCTCGCCTGCAACTGGCTTTGGTGGCGGATACCAAGCAACTGTAAGCGTCACTGGGGTCTTCCTGCTCATAGCAGTTTACCTGCTGATGTGACTACTAAGCTGGAATATTTCCACGGAAACCTGTGTGAATATCGCGACGCCACCGGGTAAAAATGGACTACGAGGTGAGGGAACAAAACAAGAATCCTGTGCAATTTGCACAAATTTCTGCCGAACGGGGATGTATCACTACGGTTACGGCATGTACCACACAGGCACTAGAAGCAGTCATTTATCAACCACTGTTGTTAGCCACTGAAGCCCACTTCTGCTGCTGCCAGAATACTGCTCAATAATTTCGTCAATGTGTCTTCGCCGTGCTTCTGGTCGTCGCTTGCAGCTGCTAAGCAGCAACATGCCCCAGCTACTCACAGGCTGCCCCTTAGCAGTGTACACGTATACATCAGGTTCACACAGTTGGTGCATTGGTGCAACGCTTTAATCCAGAAGCTTCAGAGCACTGAACCCTGGACCGCGAAGCCTAATTCATCAGCCTGAAAGCCTTCAACCCTACAAGGTAGTCCGCAGGGGATACAGCTCACAAAGGTATACAGCAGAGCTACACTATTAAGCAGTATCGAAGCCACAGCAACAGAGGTGCTGTACGGCAAGGAGCTGAGCAGCCGCAGACCGCTGGACAGCAGCGGGCTCTGCAAGAGCTGCCGTGCCACAGCATCGCAGTACGAGACAGTTGCCCTGTCCGGCTTCTTAATTTTGTTTTTTACGCCATTTTAATGCATCTTTGAAGAAGTTTCACAGCTAACAATCCAATCACTTTTGCTGTAAACCCAACCAGCAGGGCGTTGCAAAGGGAACGGCAAGGGCCCCGCCAGCAGCACGTGCAGCAGCAGCACAGTTAAGCTTCCCTTTGCGTTGTCTTCTGAAGATTCTTTTTTTCATCTGTATCGTTGAAGCAGTGCCCTTCTCCGTACCATCGGTTTTCCAGTTTCACAGCAGCTGCAGCAGCAGCTGCACTGGCACAGCTGCAGCAGTAGCAAAAGCTGCTGCTGCTCCAGTATCAGCGAAAGGCAGTGTGTGTCCTATTCTTTCTACTAAGACAAGAGCTAGACATAAAGTTGGTGACCGCCCAAGGGCCCCCCGAGGGCCCTACACTTCCACAGACAGTCGGGAGCGGGGACAAGCTCCAGCATGGCGACACGACCGAGCACTGTGCCTGCTGGTGTTCTTGCTGCTGCTCAAGCAGCGAAAAGCAGTGATTTTAGCCAAGCTGGAGTTTCTGCTGTTCCAGGAGCAGCGTCCAATGAACCATGCCAGGCCGCGTTCCTCGCTACGGCCACTCCGACTCCCGCAGACAAAAAAGCCGCACCCGGAGATGAGATGCAACTGCCTCACAGCAGCAGCAGCAACAACGGTGGCACCGGGAAGATTTTAAACAGTAGCAGCAGGTTGCTAAGCAGCACGAGCACATGCCGCGTTCCCTTGCTGTTAAAGGGAGAGGCAGACTCTTTCGTGGCTGTCAATGTTGGGGGCCTTGTCGCTGTGCCTTCTCTCCAGCAGAAGCAGCAGCACCACCAGTACAACACATGCTGCTCCTGTCAGGAACCAACAGAAAATTCACGGGATGCTTCTTTCTTTGTTTCTGCCGCTCTCTTTATCGACGGCCACAGAGCAGCACCCCCATGCTTGTTGTTGCCTCCCATGCAGCAGCAGAAGCAGCACGATAGTAGCACTGCCGCGGATATTCAGAGCTCGGCTGAAACAAAAGCACAGCAAATAGCTTCTGAAGCTGAGATGGGCTTGTGGCCTCGCCCTTGTCTTCACAGTCTGATAGGATTCTCTCCCTGTGGGACTGCCACTGCATCTGCTGCCTCTACCACCGCGGCCCAGAGTACTGATGCCGCGTCTGCATGGAATGAGGGAGAGATAAGTGCGGGTGGGGGAAGAACAGTAGTAGCAGCAGCGGATACAGAGGGGACTGCGGCTGCTTCTGCATGTACAATGGCGTGCACAGCAGCTGCAATGCCAGCGGCAGGACCGCAAGCAGCAGTAGGGAACGAAGCAGCAGCAGCAGCACAAGGAACGCAAACAGATACAGAAGCAGCAGCAGAAATACCAGAAGACAAAGCGGCACCGGCGGCAGCAGCAGAGGGAGAAGCAGAAGCAGCAGAGGCGCCTATGCAAGCTTCTCAAGAAACAGCCACTGAAAATGGCCAGGAGACCACCAGAAACATCTGGAGCAGCAGCGGCTGCTGCTGCTGCTCTCGTTGCGGTATAAACTACGTGTCGTTACAGCAGCTGGTGCGGCTGCCAGCTAAGATTTCTGCGCTTCCTTTGAACGCCCTGCTGCTTTTCGGGGTGTACATACATGATGACCTCGCTGCTGCTGTTGCCGGAGCTGGTGCCAGGGCAGCAGCTGCAGCACGGGCAGAGGCAGCAGCAGTGGGAGATGGCTGGCGATTGTTTGGGGTGTCACTGCTTCCGCTGCATGATGCTGCTGCATGCGTGAGGCAGGGAAGACGCCTACTGCCGATTCATTTGCTTCAGCAGTACTTGCCACTCTTGCCCAGCAGCAGCAAAAGTGCGGCTGGCAACAGCAGCACAGACTTGGAGCGGCGGCAACCAAATGTTTTACAGCAGCAAGAACTCGCAGCTCTTAGGGACGCCACGCTGCCCCTCTCGCTGCAGCGACTGCAGCGCAATACAGAAGGCAGAGCAGCAGCAACAGAAGCAGAAAGTGCTCCCGCCGCTCTGGGCGAGCCATTTAGGGTCTCAGCAGAGGCTGTGCTGTCTCTCCTATGCGCCCCTACTCTCCAGCATCAGCCAGTGCAGGAGCAGTACAAGCCACACGAACACCCATGGCTGCAGCCGCAACAACAGGAAAAGCAGCAACAGGAGGAGCAGCAGCTGCTGCTTGAAAGAGTTGAGGTGGAGGCAGCAGCAGTTCGTTGTTGCCGCCTGCTTGACTTGCTGCAGAGTGGTACTATACCTCCAACGGCGGAGACAGTGGACGCGGCAGCGCAGCGACAGCTGCAGCAGCAGTTGCAGCAGCACCTGCTGCTACTCCAGCAGCTGGCGCAGGCAGACTACGAGGAGGTTTGGAGGCGCGTCGCCTCGGCAGAAGCACCCCCAGAAGCAGACTGTGCAGCAGGAACAACAGCAACAGGCGTGCCGTTTGGGGGGTACCTGTACGTAGAGCTACCTTCCTATGGCTTGCCGCTGCTGCACGGAGAGCTGCGTGTGACTCGTGCAGCTGCACCAGTATCTATCTTTTCACCAGCAGCAGGGGCTGCAGGGCTGCAGCAACAGAGGCAACAGTCGCTGCTGATGCAGCAGCCTCTCGGCATCAACAGCAAGATGTCTGTGCCATTCCCCAACCCTCCCCGACTAAGCAAAGCGCACGCAGCCCCACCCGTTGCTCCTGCTGAGGCAGCGAAGCTGCTGCTTCTGCAGCAGCAGCACCGGCAGCAGGAAGCGCAGCTGCAAAAGCGGCAGCAGCACATGGCAGAACAGTCACAGCTCCCGCGGCTGCAACCCAGACAAGCAGATGTGCAGGATTCGGTACGCCCAAAGCCTCCAACATCAACAACAACGGCAATGGATACTGCAGCAGCAGCAGCAGCAGTAGAGACGGGGGCAGCCGACTCGCAGGCAGGAGCACCAACTGAGGCAGTGGCAGCAGCAGTAGCAGCTGTAACAGCGGCAAAGCCTGCCCCTCGGAACTGGCTCAGCAGAACTTGGGGCATAGCACCGCTGGCCCCTAGAGCGGCGACAGTGGCAACGGCAGTCCCACCAGGAGCAACAGCAGCCTCAGTTGAACAGGAAGCCGGTACTGCTAGGGCCTCCGGGGAAGAAGGGTTGCAGAGGCAAGCGGCAGCAGCACAAACAACAGAAGTAGCGCATGCGGCAGCAAACACAGCTGCACAAATTACAGCGCTTGAGGGCTCACAAGAAGGCAGCGTTGCCGCTGGTACTTCAGATGCAAGGAAAGCACCATATACTGCAGCACCAGGTGCTGCCACAGAACGAGCTCCAGTTGGGGATTCGGATGAAGAATGCGCTGAGCAAGAGCAACAAGTGCAGTTGCGGCAGCTGCAGCTTCAGCAGCTGCAGCAGCAGCGCAACTGGAAGCTACTGCTCCGCAATCCTTCAGTGGCCGAAAGGCTTCAGAGAAGACTGCTAATCCATGATGCCTCGTGCGGCGTGACTCACCCAGCAGCTGCACGTGTTGTACAGCCACCTGTTCAAAGCACTTCCTGTACGATGCTGTTGCTGCTGCCGTTGTCCCTGTCGCCGGCTCAGTGGATTATGCTTTCGTGCTGTGCCAAGCATGCATCAGGGGGTCAGCTGCTCGTTGTATTGGCTTTGGGATTTTGTGCTTTTGTTATATGCCTTCAGTTGCAGCTGCAGCTAGCCAGCTACCACCTGCTGCAGTCGCTCGGGTATTTCAACGCGGGCGCGTGGGCGTCGGCTTTTCAGAGATGGGATGGGGAGAAGAAAGAAGTCTCCTCTGGTCTTACAGGTGTCTTTCTGCTGCTGCTGCCGCTGCCGTTCTTTGTGTTGGTTCTGCTTCTGAAATCACTGCTACCGCGGCGGCTGGTGGCAATAGCACCTGGCTTTGCGGCATGAAAGAGACCTGCGTCCACGTGGATCTGCTGCAGCTGCAGAGTTCCTGACAATGCTGCTTTTTCCCTGTCTCTTGCTTTTTCATGCACCGTACCTCTCGTTGCCTACACTGCTGCTGTTGCAGGCACCACTTGCTGCGGGTCCCGTTCGCGCTGCCAAGGCTGCTGCAGACAGTAGACTGGAGCGCCAGCAGCAACCCTCAGCAGCAGCAGCAGCAGCAGGAGGCTCTCGAGCTGCTGCAGCTTGTGGACCCGTCAAGACTCTCTGTTGAGGAGATCTTGGGTTTGCTGCTTTTCTCGCAGGAGGTGGAACCGGCAGCAGCAGCGGCCGCTGCAGAAGCACAAGCCGCAGCAGCTCTTGCAGAGGCAAAAGCAGCAGCAGCAGCAGCAGCATCAGGAGGAAGCAATATCTTGGGTACAGAGAGTAATGCCGGTGATGCTTTTGAGAGCAGTAACAGCACCACAAACATCAACAGCAGCAACAGCAACAGTATTGCTGCTGCAGTACATGCGAAGGTGAAGGAGCTAGCAGTACAGGGGCTAGATGTGGCCCCTGAGGAGGACCTGCTCTTTTTCATGCAGCAGCTTGTACAGCTCATAAGGTGCGCCATCACAGGCATTGTGATTTGCAGTGACTAGCTGCGAGCAACTCGCTTTCCATACCTTTCTGATTGGCTGCATTTGAGCTGCGTCTGTATTTGTCTGTTTTGTCCTTCCGTCTCATACATTTTTTGTGCCACGTTTTCGTTTTTGCGTTTTCATTTGACCCAAATTCTCGGCGTTTTCTTCCGAGTGCATCTCCCGTCAACGTTTTACTAGCCCTTGGTGCTCCCACTGTTGCTGTTGCTGCTGCCTGTGCTACTGCGGCTACCCTTGTATTCAGGACAGATCAGCACGTGAGCGGGAGTGGCTGTCGGCTTGTGGGGTCTCTCATCCGTCGCAGTCTGAAGAGCCCCTCATTGGCCCTGTGTTTCTACTGGCTGCTACAGTCAGGCAAGGAACACTCGGTGAGATAGTGAACGAAAATAGGCTGATAATAGCGGATGTCGAAGCAGATGAAGACAGGTGCAAAGTGCTATGAAACTAGTGACTAATTAAGCAGAAAGCAAGCTGTAAATCTGGTGCGATGAGGAAACTTACGAAACAAAGCAGAAGCTGATGACGAGTTAAACTTCGGGTGCAGTCATATGGGGGCACTATGGCCAGTATGCAGAGGTTAACAACCAAAGCCAGACCTGAATGTAAAGATGAACGCAGACACTAAGAGACACGAACAGACAAAGAAACGAGCAGCTAGACTGCAGGAAAGTGATCCGTTGTGTTATAGTCCTTGTCTTTGTCGTATCCTGTCTGCCTTTTAGTGTTTCTCTTTCCCATGGTTTCTGTGATCGTTAGGAACTATCACTTAAAGCTTGGGCTCCAGGTCTTTAAAAATTTTGAGTCTAGACTGTAGGATGCGATGCGTAGGGGCAGGTGCTTGGGAAGGGGAATTGGTTGTAAGTTAATGTTCGCACGATTGCGGAAGCATACCGTACAGCCAGTGCACTCTAACAGCTTAGCGCTAGTTTTTCTTCGTCTGGGATTTCAGGCGGATGGCCATTTGTACGTGAGGGCGGAGCAACGCTTTTTAGACTCTCTCCGCAGGCGAAGGCGGCGAGGCTGCAGCACAACTCCGTCGCATCACAAACACCAGCAGCAGGGGCATGATCTAAGGCAGCCAAACCAAAAGCAACAGAAGCGTGAACAGCAGCAACATCAAGACCGGCAGCAGAGTGAGCAGCAACAGCAGGTACATCCTCGCATACAGCAACAGGCCGAGATGGCGGAGGAGATACTACAGCTCCTTGAGAGGCAGGTACAGAGGCGCTTATAGAAACAGTTGTAGCAGCAGCAGCTTCAACATTATCAGATGCACTCAAGAGGCACGGAGCAGCTGATAAGGCGCGTTGAATGTCCTTATGCGGGCGCGCTGCCGAGACGTGTATGTTTAACTGTTTCTGTTCCTCTGACTGTTGAGGTTCCTCTGCAGCGCGCCCTGCGCAGTTTGCTTCTGTCTCTCAACAATAAACTCAAGGCTAGGAGAGAAAGAGTTGACAAAAGGTCCGAGCGGCTCAGGCTGCTGTTGCAGGTACGGCAGCCTGCTGTTACTGCCTGCTGCTAGTCATATTCCTTGTGTTGCTACTCGATTTCTCGGAGCTGCTCACAAGGAGCGTGGTTGTGGTCTTGCTGGTGCCGCTGCTGAGCATCGCTATGTTGGTAGAATTTGGCTCGTTGATTCCTTTTGCCTTCTAACGCATCCTACTGCTGCCGTTGTTGCTACAACTTCAGAGACTTTGTCGTGACGGCTTCGCGTCGCTCTTCCCGTTGGCAGAACACCACGAAGGGCCGCAATACCAGCACCAGGAGGAACAGAAGGAGCAGCAGGCGAAGACAGGAGCTCCGACCGAGCGAGATACGCAGCCAGTGACGGAGGGATCTAGCCAAGGAAAAGCTGCCGCTACAGGTCCTGCAGCAACAGACGCAGCAGAAACAGCAGACGCAGTAGGTGCTGCACCAGCAAAAAGTGGAGCAGCAGCGGGACCAGCAACAGAACCAGAAACATTGTCAGCACGCCAAGCAACGGCATCAGCACGAACAACACCAGCAGTACCTGCAGTAGCACCAGGAGCGCCAGGACTGACGGCTGGAACGGTCTCTTCCGACCAAGTGACTACCGCGTCGGACGAAAACAATCGCATTAATGCTTTACTCCAGGCGTGTCTTCGAGGGCCCGGCACAGCAGCAGAAGCAGCAGCAACGGCAGCAGCTGCTGCAGAAGCAGCAGCAGAGTTTGGGATTCCTTTGCCGTTCGACTGCTCATCTGTGCTTCTGCACATTGTGGCCGAAGACTGCTATGTAATGAAAAGCAGCCAGTACCCTTTAGTTATCAAAGCCCTTACTTACCAACAGCAACACCACCACCAGCACAGTTCAAACCAGCGGCAGGAGCAGCAGCAAGGTGTACTACGCCTGCAGCGCTTTCTGTACAAAGCTGATGATGACCTGCGCCAAGACGTGCTAGTGCTGCAGTTGATTTCGTACATGAACAAAATTCTTCTTAAATATGGACTGGATCTCAAACTCACACCCTACAAGGCAAGGAAGTTGTACACTGCAGAAAGCCTGTGCAGCTATACAACACAACTCGGCAGTGAGGTCCGACCGTCAACAACTAGCTAATACAGACCAAGTTGCCATCACAAGAAGCTAAACGCATCCAGGGATGCCCAGATAATCAACAGAAGCTACCATGAGGCACCTGGCTTGGAGCGGCAGCGTCAGCGCAGCGAGGTAGTGGCACCGTCTGCTTCAGCCTTCAGAGGCTGATTTGAATCTAAAGGGCTAAAGTCTAGAACCTAACAGCATCCCTTGAACGCCTCAGTGCGGCTGTGCAATGTTTGCTTTTCGGAGAGCGAATCTGTTAGGATTCGTAGCACACTGGGGTTGATTCGTAGCACACTGGGGTTGAGCTAAGGTTGGCAGGCTAGGGACCGGGTTTGAAGCCATGGGACTTTGAGCTGTGCAGGTGGTGGCATTTTCGTCGTCTGACGGCTTGATAGAATTCTTGGAAGGCTGTGTCTCCTTTGCGCAAGTGAAACGCGACAACAAGTCCCTGCTGTCTTACCTCGAGTCGGTCCACAGCAGCAGCAGCAGCGCGGAAGAGCTGAAGCGTAATTTCCTGGCGTCTTGTGCTGGTTATTGCGTGGCGACTTATCTTCTTGGGGTCGGAGACAGGCACCTCGACAATCTGCTGCTTAGAAAAGATGGGAAGATGCTACACATTGACTTTGGATTCATTCTTGGAGAAGGTGGGAGGCAGGTTCTAGCCGCTGCTGGTGTGGTTGGCGTGATTGCTGGGCTTGCTGCTGCAGTTGGTGACATCAATGTTGTGCAGAGTAGTGCTTGGCGTACACTTTTTTGAGGCTTTGGTGCTTCTGTTTCTGCGTATTGTGTTGCCACGGACACTGCTGCGGCACCATCGGGTGTGTGCTGTAGCGTACGTGGATGCTGTTGTTGTGGTACAGCTGCTGCTGCTGTTGCGTGCAGACCCAAAGCCGTTCGCCCCTCCGATGAAGATATGCCGTGAGATGGTGGAGGTGTTGGGTTCAGTGGACTCAGCCGAGTTCGCTTACTTCCTGCACTTGTGTTGCCTTTGTTTTAAGTATCTTCGCATGCATGCCTATCCAATCTGTCTGCTGCTGGAATGTATGGCCACCTCCAGCCTGAAAGACATCGCCAAAAATCTAGTTAGACTACCGGACAAACAACAGGAACTGCAGATCCAGAATCAGCTTCTGCTGCAGCAGCAGCAGGTTAACCTAAACGGAGCGTCGCCGCCGCCTCCAACCGAAGCTTCTACTCCCGCAACTGGGACTGCTGCTGCTGCTGGCGTTGCAAAGACCACGGACACAGCAGGCGAACTCGCTGTGGCAGCTGCGGCAACGCTGGTTCAGCAGCAGCAACAGCAGCAGCATCAGTATAGGCAGAGCCAGTCGGCACAAAACTCGCCAACAGAAGTGCAGCGCACTCCAATGCCCGAAAGTGAGCCTTTGGCTGTTGCAGCAACTGCTCCAGAGATGGCTGTGGCAGCCGAAACCACAGCAGGACCTGCAGCAGGAATTGACTTAGGAACAACAACTGGAACAGCAACAGGAACACCAGCAGAGGCGCCAGCAAGAACGCATGCGGCAACTCCTGCGGGGACCCCGTCGGGAACATTGGCCGCAGATACTGCTGCTGTGCCTCTGAGTAGGCCTGGAGCTGCAGCAACGGCTCCAGATTCCCCTAGTCGAGGGGCGTTGGGCAGCAACATGAACGCGCCCAGCGCGAGCCTTCCCCGTACCAACCTTGCCGGTTCCAACCTTCCGGGCAGCAGCCTTCCCAGCAGCATTCTTCCGGGCGGCAACGTTACCGCGAGCAGCCTTCCCGGCAGCAGCGTTCCTGGCAGCAGCAGCAGTGGCCGGTTGGTGTGTTTGGCCATAGAACGCGTCAAGGCTCGTTTTCACCTAGACTTAACCGATGAAGAGGCGGAGCAAGCACTTGTTGGGGTCATCCTCAGCAGCGCTGGAGCGCTGTTTCCTGCAGTGGTCGACAGACTGCACGAGTGGGCCATCTACTGGAAGTAAATTGTACTTTTCGTGCTGTGTGTGCTTTCGCTGTTGCTGCGCTTGCTGGGGTAATTGCGATGGCGGCGATTCGGTGCTGCAGCTAGTTGTTTTACTGAGGCCAGCTCTCTGCCGCTATTGTGCAGCTGCTGCTCTTTTTTGCGGCCATTTGTGCGCTGCGGCTGCAGCTACTGTAGCTTCTGCAGCAGCCGGAAGCGAAGTTTGTGGAGGCACTGTTTGATTTATGGGAGTCGTAGTTTGGACTGTAGTTGGCCACATGGTCATCCATAGGGCCGACTAGCCCCAGTCGGCTGCTCAAATTCGATGAACGTTACAGTGTTAACGTAATGAACGCAGTGAGTATTAGTAGCTGGCCAGCGAGATAGCTAGCTAACTATCCTGCTATGGTTCTGTCAAATGTTGCCGCCTAGCTGGTCAACGTACTCACGTGGCGGCGCTGCGTGCTTCGTATACCTAGCTGCAGAGGGCTGGCACGAGTTCCACGCGGCAACTGGCTATTGTCGCCTCTGGGTTTTGTGGGACTTGAAGAGATACGCAATCCCGAAGCTTGTTAGAAAAGCCAGCTCAGTGCCTGGTACGTAGCCGCTCATCCAGTGGATGCCTGGCAAGCTGGCTGACGCGCATTAGTGAGCCATGTGGCTAGCTAAGTGACTACGTGGCTAAGTGGGTACGACTCGTCCACGGATTCACACAGCGAGCAGTTACAAACGTCACTGGGGATCTCGCGCCAGCTGGATGGTTCTTTCGGAGCCTCCAACGTTGCGCTGGTTGGCTAGCTGGCCATTGGCTCTCTTTGTGGCTTCTAGCTAGTTGCGTTGAGGGTCCAATGGCATTGCTGCTGTACTGCAGCGTGGAATCACTAGAGCGTCCTTTGGTGCCGAAGAGGCAGACTCTTGGACCATAGTTTCGTTACAGTGTGGCTTGTAAGATAACACAAGGATCCATATGACGCCGCCACTTTTTGGGCTTAAAGTGAAGTTTGAGGATAAGTGCCTGTATGTGGATATGGCTTTCACCAACATAGTTTCTGATGGAGCTCTGGCGTCTGTGATCTTTATTGGTTGGCACTGGAGAGGAACCAACAAATGCCTGCTTTCCATAGCTGCTTCGTTATTCTTCGAGTGCAGTCGTGCGACGCAGCATAGAAGTTTCACAGCAGTGAGATGCAGTAACAAGGACTGTTTTCAGTGTCGCCACTACTGCAGTTGCTTCCCCTTGTCTGCTAAGCAGTGACAGCAAAAAGGCAGAAGCTTAATATACCTCCGCACGTAAAGTGCCTTGCTGCTGTGATGCTGCTCACAGCTGCTAACTTCCCAACTATTGCTTGTCCAGTTGCACTGTCGTTTATTGCTCCTTCCGAGGTCGTTGCTGCCATTAAAGTTCTGGCACTAAACGCCTCTTAAGCCTCCTGTCCCTTGAAGCCTCAGATTTCGTGCGCAGAGCGACTCTCACCCTGTGCCTAATCACAGTTGTGTGCTGCGTACGCCCATTCACTCATGATCGATTGCTGCCCCTGCTGTTGGTGTAGCAACGAGCACCTCTCCTGGGGGAGCTCTAATCTCAAAACCTAGGTTGCTTCTGCTGCTCAACCTGCTGAAGACACTGAGTCTGCTGCTACTGCTGATATCCAGATGGCAACGAGCCAAAAACAGGAGCAAGAAGCACTGCAGCACCAACTGCGTTAGCAGCCCCGCTGGAGGGCCGCCGGTCGAAATAGGGCTGTTCGCATTTATAGCTTACTGATCAAAATCTACTGCTTACACTTTGTGGCTTATGGTAAAAGGATCTACGGTTTGTGGCCGAGAGCGTCGGCGCGCGGGGTCGCTCCCTCCGGCAGCAGAAGGCGCAGCACAGCAGTCAGCAGCAACTGCTGCTACAGCTGGTTCCTTTGCCCCAGCCACTGCAATCATGGAATTCATCAACGAAGTACTAACAGAAGCAATGCCTTTCAAAGGGAATCAGCCAACAGCTGGCGCAGCAGTAGCTGTAGGAGCCGCAGCAGCAGTCGCAACAGCGGTGGCGGCCGCAGCAGCAGCTACCTAAGCCCCAATAGGCGGGGACGATTAAGAGAAGATGAGGTCACTCCCCTTCGTCCGAATTCCTTGATGTTAAACCGTAAATCCTAAACCCTCACCAAGTCTAGACCCTTGAAGCCTAAGGAGCGGTGAGGACACCACGATCCCGCTGCTGCTGCTGCAGCACAGGACTCCGCAGCTGCAGCAGCAGCAACAACAGCATCAGAAACTAAGGAGCCATCGGGAGCAGCTGCACCAGAGCAAAGCCCAGTAATTACAACACAAGTAGCAGCAGCTGCAGACCCCATTTCTTTCTCTCCACGGCGAGGCAGGAGACAGCAAGCAGATGAGCCCCATTGGACGTTGCTGCAGTAGCAGCAGCAGCCTCGACAGCAGCAGCCGCAGCAGCAGAGTTAGGCAAGAAGCAGAGGCCACCACATCGTATTGTTGATGTGGTCACAGTGCGGGGCCCCCTCTGCTGCGGCTTTGGGGTGTCTGTACACGCCAGTCCTTGTGCATGCTTGCTGCTACCGACCCTGCTGCCGTCAGCAGCAGCAGCAGCAGCAGTAGCAGCGGCAGCTGCTACTGCAGCTACTGTCTGACGTTGAAGAGGCTGGGGCCTCAACAGGACCCACTGCTTTATTCGCCCACAACGTAGTCGGCCGAGTGTACACAGCACTGCAGCAGCTGCGGCAGCAGCTGCAGCTGTAGCAGCAGCTGCAGCAGCAGGTGCAGCTGCTGCAGCTGCTGCAACAAAAGCTCCAAGCTGCACAAGTGCATACGTTCGACACGCAAATGGAAGATAAGGATGAGGCACCGCCCTCAAGGCCGCTAACTACAGCGGACCCACAAGTAGCAGCAGCAGCAGGTGCTGTTGCTGCTACTGCCGCAGCATCACCAGAAAGTGCAGCGGCATTCAGTTTACCGGTGGCAGCAGCAGGTGACGCAGCTCCAACAGCACCAGCTGCACGAGCACCAGCTGCGCCAGCAGCAGGGCTAGCAGCAGAAGACGCAGCAGCCCGAACCCCACCGGCGACAGCAGCCGCAGCCGGTGCTTTACCGGAGGCAAAAACACCAAAATTGGTGGGTATTCGGCTTTTTCTCGGTGCAGCAGCAGCTGCTGCTGCTGCAGTTTGGCTCCTGCTTTTGCTGCTGGCCTGGGGTGAGCTTGCCGACCAGCCCCTGCAGGGCCCGTGGACCCGCGATTGGACCCGCGGGACTGCAGCTGCTGTTTTTGCGGCTGCTGCTGCTGCTGCAAAGGTTTTCATGCCTTCCCGTGTTGTTGCTGGGGCGGTGACCCAGGAGCAGGTGCTGCAGCAACAGGCATTTCAGCAGGACTTACTCTTGCCGCAGCAGTCCCGACAGCAGCAGTTGTACGCAACAGACCTAGAGACAGAGGGTTTGTCGGTGCAAAACAAGGTGGCCGAGGAGGAGCAGCAACAAGTGTTGCTGCTCCTGCTGCAGCTACAGCAGCAGCAGCGGCGCCGCAGGGCAGCAGACCCTCGTTCGGTCCCTTCTATGCGTCTGCTGCAGTCGCTAGTTAAGGCGCATGCCGCAGCTCGAGCAGCATCTGCAGCTCGAGCAGCAGCAGTAGCCCGAGCAGCGGCAACAACAGCACCACCGGCCGAATCCGCAGATGCAGCAGACGACGACCTAAGGGAGTTGCTGCTGCGGGAGGGCTGGCTGGTGACAGATAACAAGCGACAGAAAACAATACGACTGCCACAGGAAGCCCGCGAGCTGCTGCTGCAGCAGGGAGGCCTTGGTCTGCAGCAGCTGCTGCTGCAGCATATACAAGCAGCATCCGACACCGTCACCACCATCCCTAGCCCTACCGTCTCCACTCTCACGTCCATCGCAAGCGGCAGCAGCAGCAGTAGCCGCAGCAGCGGCGGCGTCAACAGCAGCAGCGGCTTGGTTTTGCTTGCTGGCTCGACCCCTCGCCGTTTGTTGACAAGCTCAGCCTACTCGCGTGCCTACAAGCAACTGTCTGAAGCGCTCCACCCTGACCGGCTCACTCGCGCAGTGAAGGTGGGGGGCCAGTACCTGTACCCTTGGAGTGTGTTTACAGACCAGGAGAGAGAGCAGCTGCGGCTCATGGCCGACCAGCTCAAGTGGCTGCCCAAGTGGATTAAGCACCACAGGGTGGCCCGGCGGCCGCCTCCGGGGGCCTTGAGGCGCCACCTGCCGGTGCTGCAGCCAGTCTATACAGACCGCTACGGGGGCCCCGGATCAGCTGCTGTCGGGGCTTCTCCCGGTGTGCGCTACACTTGGCTAGGCCATGCTTCTGGGGTGTTATCTATAGACGGTCTAAACGTGCTGATCGACCCGGTGTTGGGAGACGATATTGTCGGGGCGATGCACGAGTGGGCCAAGAAGTTCATTAATTTCTTCAACACCAAACTCTGCGGCAGTCTGGGGGAACGGCTGCGGAGAGCCCCCGCGCGGGTCGGGGAACTGCCCCCGGACCTGCATCTGGTGGTGTTGTCGCACAACCACCAGGACCACATAATGGAGGGAGACATACAGAAGCTTTGCCGCACCCACAAGGCGCGGTTCAAGCACCTCATGTGGTACGTGCCGGAAGGGGTTGCTTGGTTTCTGGTCAAGCACGGCTGCTCGCCCAAGAGAGTCTATGAGTTCACCTGGGGGGAGAGCCGAACCCTCTCCTGCATGCCCAGGAACGGGCAGTACTCGTGCACAGACGGAGTGTGGCGCAAAAGTTCGAACACCAGCGCACACTCGGGGATCACAAGGAGCAGAAACAACACACAGACGCAGCAGCAGCAGCAGCAGGTGCAGCAAAGTAACAGGGCGCGAGGGAAGGGAGCAAACAGGGGCCCCGTGGAAGCCGGCAAGTCCAGCAACAGACACTCCCATTACTTCAGGCCACAGACGAGCTCTGAAAAGCAAGATAATAGGAGTGGCTCACATGGAGGTCCAGGAGATATCGGGGGGGCACTTTGGAAGAGGAGCCCCCTGTTCCGCGGTAGCCGGTGGGGCCGAGCGGCGTTGCCTCAGCGTTTGCCAGGAACGCAAGTGTCTACAGCATCGCCCTCACCTGCCCCTCTGCAGCAGCAGCGCACTGCTTCGTCTTCTTCCCAGCACCAGCAGCAGCAGCTGCTGCTCCCTGTCTCTGGCGAGGGCGGTGTCGAGGGGGACACCCCAGTTGACCACTTTACGATAACGTTTGTGGGTAACGTGCACTGGAGCGGCCGAAGCCCAGCCAAGACTGATCATAACACCTCTTTATGGGGGGGATTTGCGGTAAAAGGCCCACGGCACAGCTTCTTTTTTGGGGGGGATACCAGTTACCTGCGTCCTGAGTTTGACGAGTTCAGGAAGGTGGGGCGACTGCTGGGGCCCTTTCACTTGGCGGCGATCGCAATCGGGGCGTACGAGCCCAATGAGGACCTGCGCTTTCAGCACGTTAACCCCCAAGAGGCCCTTGCCCTCTACAAAGACATAAGGGCAGAGGTCGCTGTGGGGGTTCACTGGGGCACCATGAGGTTGTCTGCCGAGAATCTCTTCGACCCCATGCTGGAGCTAGAATGCGCGCTTCTGGGAGTGCCTCTTCATGCATGCAGAGGGGAAACGATGCCACCTGCTACTGCATCTGCTGCTTCTGCTAATCCAGCACCGGCGGCAGGCTGCTCAGGAGCGGGAAATGCGGGGACGGCTGTGGCGGAAACAGCTACGCCGTCTGCTGCTGGGGCTGTCTCTCCAGCTGCTTTAGCAAGCGCAGGGGCAACAAATGCAGAGGGTGGGGAGGCACAGGCTGGTGGCGCAACGAAGGCGCCACAGAAAAATTCCAAAGGTTCTGGCCCTTCGAAGGGGAGTATTAGAGCTGCCGAGGCCGAGGGCGTCGGGGACCGCGTCAACAGCAACAATGGCAGCAGCAGCAGCGATGCCATGAGCACAGAGGCTACTGTAGAGGATCCTTTTCGCCATCACCAACGCGAGGTAGAATCTGAGACCCTAGTAGCGGGCTCTACAGTAACTGCTTGCGTCTTGCTGGAACCAGAGCCCGAACTCGACGACCCGTCCGTCTCCGCAGCGGCTGCCCCTGTCGCTTTGGGGGTCTCTTCAGGGACGCCGGTTTCCGGGGGAAGCTCTAACGTGGGAGAGATTGGCGGAGGGGGGTCGTTGGGGACCCTCACGAGCGGGCGCGGGTCCGGGGGCGTGTCAAAGTTAAGGCCAGCCATAGAGGCCTTTTTGGACACCCCGGTTGCAGCCCTGAGGAGAGGGCGACGGCCGGGGAACCTGCGAGAGGCATTTGCGCCAGGCTTTAACTTTAGTGCAGCGTTGCAGCCAGTGAAGCTATGGAGTGATCCGTTGCTCTATCCTAGCAACTTCAGAAGGTGAGGGCTCAGAGTTCATGACTTGTGACTCGTCGGCTCATTCAGTTGATTGCTTGGTTGCCTCACGTTTTCTCTCATTTGAATTATTCTTGCTAGCGTGCAGTTTGACTTCAGTGTGCGCTGGCGTGGTTAGAGTGTGTGGCGTTTATCGGCGTATGTGTCTGCTGTCATTGCTGTGTTCGTTGATACGCCTCTTCTTGAATTTCAGTCTATTTGCATTGAGTTGATGACTTGACTAACCAAGCTTTTCTATACTTGTTGATTTTTCTAATTTTGTTCAGGCTGAGGCGTGCGGAGAAGTTGGAATCGTTGGGCCTGTTAGACAATGACCCCCACTGGCGAGAGCGCCTGCTTGTTGATGGTTCCCGTTTTCAGACCCTACACATAGGCCATTCAATACAAGTAATTTCTTCTGACGTCCCGTTTTGCATTTGACTCGCTCGGACGCTTTTAGTATTCGATTCGGCCGCTTTTCCGTTGATTATTTTTCTGCCTCTCTGCTCTGACTGCTATTTTGTCCACTTGTTCCTCTGTTTTGCCTTTATATTCATTGTCCTGTCTCCTGGTTTCGGTTGAGACTCTTTCCAAGCCCATTAGCTTACTTTTTTGCCTCTAGTTTTCATTTTATTCCTGCGTATGTTTGCTTTTTGCTCTGCCTAACTTATTCTCTCACGAATCGCGTTTTTCATCCGCTTTTTGTTCCCCGTATTTCTGTGCCTCTTTGTTCGCCTAGCGGCCTCACGACATGTGGTTCATGATGTGGCTTCCATCCGTTACTTAGCGTGCACGTACTCCTAATGATTTCCTCCGCATCTCCCCATATATATCCAATGTTTGCCTACCTGCCTGTTCAGGTTGAAGAAGGTGGTGACGGTACATATCTGCTGATGTCCCGCAGCAGCGCCCGTGATCACATAGATCCCACCGCTGCTGCTGAGCAGTACGCATTCTTGCCTCGCTATTTTACTCCAAGCATGAAGCAGAAAGGGGCCTCCCCAGAGGCTAGCCCTGTCTTTTCAGACATTCCGTTCAGCTACGCAGACGCAGCAGCAGAAGCAAATTTAGCAACGAGTTTCAGCAATGCGGTCTTCAACCTGGAGCATACCATCGGCAGGCCACAGTACCAAATCCTATCCCCCGCTACAGCGGCGGCAGCAGCGGATTTCTCAGCAGGTCGAGCCGCGTGGGCTGCAGCCTCAGCAACAACCCCTCCAGCTGCAATGCAGCAGCATGCAGAGCAGCAGCTGGAGGAAGACCTTGAATTGTTTGATGTTTTGGACTGACAAAGGACAGAGACAGAAACAGAAGAGACAGAAACTGCCACTCAAGGCCTGCCTGTGCTGCGGAGGCAGCAAAAAAAGCAGCAGTCGCAGCAAGAGACATGAGAGCCGAGGCTTCTCGTCTTGCTCTATTGCTGCTGCTTGTGGTAGGCGGGCTGCAGCAGCAGCAGAAAAACGCTTGCTGCTGCTACCGCCATCTCTTGTTTTCTTGCTTTGTATGTTTGTGTGTTTTGACAAGGACAGGGGGCGGTTGCTGGTGCATGTAGGCATGTGTATAGAGAACAGCAGCGGGTGTTGTCATAACGAAAATGCATATGAATGAAGGTGAACTAACAGAACTGAGTGAATAGGAGCAAACGAATAGATAGCGGCGAACAGATACAGGTCACTAGGGTCATGGGCATGCAACAATTAAGTGTCAAAGAAAGTAGAGCCGACGATAGAGACAAACGAAAAACAGACACGCAAAACCGGCATACATAGGTAAGCAGGAAAGCACAGAAACGCAGGCAAAGGGGCATGCTAACGGAAACATGGAACGCACACAGAAAGACGTAGCCAGGAATGGCGGCATAGGCGAACAAATAAGATAACAGTTTACGAGCAGCTCCGCAGAGTGGCGGGCCTACACAACTACGCAACGGCGTGTACAGACAATCGGCCGAGCAGGGAATCAAATGAGGGGTCCATGCACGTATATTGAACACAGATAAATGAATCCGGGGACGCGCAAGCCGCTGTGCTGAATTTTGGAGCCCTGGCACAAGCTGCCTCTGGGCTTTTTCAGCAGTTTTGTTCCTTTCATTTGTTTCCTTGCTAGTTTTTCGCAGAGTAAGGAGATCATAAAAGACAAGAATTGCGGGAGGAAAGCACATCGACGAAACGGGAGACAACACAAACAACAAGATAACGGGCACGGGAAGGCCGCAGCGAAGGCGCGAAGGCGTTGAGGTTGGGGAAGGGCACACAGAAGTGGACAGGCATGCGTGCTCAAAAGTCATCAGTCCTCCGGAATAAAAAGACAGGGATTGTCATAGGCCTAAGTGGAGAAGTGAGGAAATAAGGAACTTGGAACAACGCTAAAATCCTAACAGCGGCCTCTCCTTTGTCTGCAGACGTTTTTGTCTGTATTTCCCTCCTATCACCATCATGTTCACTTTATCGATTGCTTGACTGTCGGCGGAAACTCCCCTCAAACTGAACGAACAGATGATACAGTTTGCTGTTCGCCACTGGCTACTAGCTACAGCTAAAAATTACACCTAGCGGCTCGTAGCCTCAGCTAGGTGGAGTACTCATGAGGGGAGATACGGCAGCCGCGGCTCTCCTCGTAGTAGCACTAAGGTGAAGCCTTCAGTTTTAAGGCAAGAAGGCAATTTTATGACGGGGAAAAATGAAGCGGGGGCAGGATTAAGCCTGAACTCTTTGGCGTCACTTGTAAATCATCGGCGGAAACCGTGGGAGCAGCTCAGTATGGAACACCAATACGAGGAGTTGGTTCACTGCCCACACGGCTGCTATCTTTGTCTTCCATAAAAAGTGTACCTTGGTGTATGCTTTTGTGTCTGTCGATGGTACAGCCCGCTTGCCAAACAAGAGCTGAGCAGCGCTTTTGCAGTTGCCACAACGAAAAAACCCAAGGGGGCGGACAGAAGGCAGAGGAAAGAAGACAAACAGCGGTTCAAATGCAATGGCAAAGCAACTGCTACGTGAATGAAATTGGTGTGACTAAGCCAGATTCGATTCAGCACACCTTCAGCAAAGCTTGGGATGCCGCCGACAGTGCACTCGTGTTTTAGTCAAGATGGTTCTGATGTATGTGAAATGGAATCTCGTATTTTTTCAGAAGATGCTTCAGTTTCTGCTGGTGTTTTTCTGGGGCTGCTAGCGCATTTCTGGTGCTGGCAATGCTGCTATCGAGTATGATCGATGCTGCACACCTATCCTCAGGCGGTTGCCCCGTCAATTAAACGGAATTTTGATTTAGAAAAATGTCCGCATTCAAAAAATGCCCGCCAAATCTTGATATTTCTGGCTGTTCAGGCCAACGAAGGAAACGTCGAGGGTTTCGCCGCAAGTAGGCAGTCGTCGGGTGTGTAGCTCAATGGTAGAGCGGCCGACTGCAGATCGGCAGGTTCATGGTTCAATTCCGTGCGCGCCCTTCGCCTTTTGCTCTAGCTTTAAATGGCCTCTTCCCCTTTATATTTGTTTGTCCTGCTCCTTCTATTTTCCTTTTATACTGCAGTCCAACCTAGTTAGGCCTTCATGACTGCTTGAAATCGGTGACCGCTGCCGACACTTCTCCCGGAGGCTCACTTGCAACGAAACTTACTTTGTTCTTATATGTCATATTCGTTTCCAAGAATTTCAGCATGTAAAAGATGTTTTAAGCCACCTTTATGCGTCTGGAGACTCACATTCTGCTGTTCCTGGAGTGGATTGAAAGGCAGCATAGTGTGTGCCCATCTCGTCCGGTGAGCATTCTGATGCAGCCCAATAACGGCCTGAGCCGTCAGGTTGAGCTTTTGCTCCAGGAAACATTTATTTGGGTTTTTCAAGAGCAAAAGCTTGCAAGGCGCAACACTGGCAAGCTGTTCGTTAAAGTGAGCGGCGCATGCTGTTTCGCTATTTCGTTGTATTAGTGGAACATGCACACAAGCGGCCTTCTGCCGCATACACGTCTTAACATCCTAACTGTATTTCCTGGTCTCAACACAAGTTATCAACAGAGACAAAGTTCGCCAGAAAACGCGAACAATCAACAAGATGAGTACTGAACAGGGAGAAGGACCAGCGCCCACATGAGCGTGAGCCGGGGCTTCTCCCACAGGCCGTCGTGGACCTCCCTTTTAATTAGTTAATCACGCTTAAGTATATTCCTCGTATATGACTACCAAGTGATCCCGTGTCGGCCCTTCATTACCCAACAAGGCTGCAGAAAGCGGGTCACCCGGTTGCCTTAGTCGCAGCTGCAAAAACTGTCCCTCGCAGCTAACTTTACCTGCATGTTACCAAATCACCAAGCAAGAGCCGGCAGCCCAGCGCACACAGCATCACAGCCTCGTGCTCACGGGGGCGTGAAGGGGCAGTCTCAAGAGTAAAGTGCTAAGTAGATATAACGACAGGTCAACACACACACAATAGATGGCATACGCTGTTAAACTAAGAAAACTGCAGGTGCGGCAACAGCCAAACTGATACATACGCAAATAAGCGAACATGGCAGGTATGCAGAAGAAAGCGAGATCAACTGGCAAACAAACGAATGAAGTCAAAGCTAGCAGAGGAAACGTACGACAAACATAAACTGTCGCTGAAGCGATATTTTGCATTGTTTCAACTTTCTATGCTGAAGTGAAGAATGCCAATTCATCTATTTTCAGTGCATTCCCTTTTTTTGGACGGCAGCTTGCATTATTCCTTCTTCCATACTTTCGCGCTGTCTGTACAGCTCGAGAAAGCCACAGTATTTTACGTATCGTTCACTTCCCTTCTCAAGTCAATTCCACTCCACGCCTAAATACCATTCCGCACTATTAACACATTACTGTAGCTATATAAGATGCATATTTTGTGTCTGCTTTATTGCTTCTATTTCACTTTCTGTCCCGTTCCATCTCTGCATGCGAGTATGGCCAGTCGACAGTCAGCGCTTCAAGTGCCTTCTCCTCAATCCTTGATAGCAGAGATCGTCCGCCAACTAAAGTAAATTGATTTTTGTCCTACTCAGAACTTTGATAAGTGTGAACAACTAAACATACAAGGCAGCCAAAAGTTGAAGTGACAGCAGCGCCAGGCCTGAAACGTGTGCCGAGGGTAGAAGCACAAAATGTCCGTCTCGTCACCGAGGAAACACCGAGTGAGACTGCCACACTTAAGTAAACAAAGCACTTATAGAGTAAACTGAGCTAAATCAATCAAATGGCTGACTATGAATAAGGGGTCAGACAATTACCCCAGTGATATCAAGAAGCGCAGAAATTGCACCTGACGTGGGGAATTTTTGAGGAAAAAAGTCAATGCAACTAAAAAAACCAACATTATGAATGCTGCAGCTGAGGAAGAAATACCGCCGCTGGAATCGTATAGTAAAGACTTGGAGGAGGTGCAACAAAAAGCCATTGAGGCAGGAACAAACTTCAGCCAGGAGGTAACCAACTCATTAACCCAAAATATAGGCGAAAAATCTTTAACTAGTTGTAGCTGAGCCACCGTAGTTAATGATACTAGAGCCCACTGGCGTGTGCGCAGCTAGACAGAGAAGAGGCGAGGCGCAGTGAGGCCCCTTCACCCAGATGGAGCTGGAGCGGGGGAAAGAACTGGATGCATTTAATCGGATAATAAATAAACAGCACAAAAAGGAGAAGTGAATTAATAGTGTTCGTTACTGTAGGAATGGAACAAGAAGAAAAACTCGCGAAGGAAGAGGTGAGGCAAACTAAGGCGGTCCCGCGCAGTGCTCCTTGTTTTGTCGTTTTACGATAATGGCATTTAATGGCAATTAATTACAAATAAAGACTAAATAAGGCTTCATCCAAATAATGAGACAGTTTGGATAAGAATCGAGTGCAACGCATTATTGCCTCTTGTCTGAGCAGGAGCAAAGAGAGGAGGATGGCGAAGAATTGGCCTGACAAAAAACTGACTTGTAAAAATCCTGGCATTACTTTATTTGGTTGGGCATGCCACGTTGCTGTGGGGCCCCACAGTTCATAACTGCTGCCACTCCCCCCTCAGTTACTCTGTGCGCACGCGAGTAAAGAAATGCATGCATCTAAACAAAAGTTAGTGCGTCTAAATAATGTCCACAAGCTTCAAAAGGGCCTCCAGGCAAAAGGAAATGGGCAAACATTAAAGCTGCATGATTGTGTGATGTGCGCAAAAGCCAATACAGAGCTCACTGGAGCACAAGCAAAAGAAAAAAACAAAAAGATTAAATAAATAAACAAGTTGCAGCTGCGCAGCGACTTAGCGCAAATTGGCACTCAATGAATATGGTAGAATAGCATTCAAATGATTAGCTCTGATGCATGTCGCTCACGCGGACTTCGCGAGCTTCTTTCCCAAAAGAAAGATCAAAAAAGAATGTTGCAGTAACTGTCCAGCACTTAAAAGTGTTCAAAGGAAAGACGCGACAATAAGCACATTCAGTTGCATGGTTTCATGACTGCAGCAGCAGCAGCAGCAACTGCAGCAGCGTCAACAAAAACAGCCCGCAGCAGCTGCGGCTTGCTGCGAGACGACAGCTGCGTTCGCTACGATTGCTCGTCTCTGTGCAGCAGCACGTGCTGTAGCTGCATCGCCCACTTCGTGCGATGTAAGATCAGGATCTGCTGCAACAGCAAATGTTGCTGCATAGTCAACTGCATGTCCTGCTGCTGCAGCCCCTGCAGCACGCTTCCATGAGCTACCAGCTCTTCCTCTGCGCCTTTAGCTGCTGCAGGTGAGAATAGTTGATGAGCCTTTGGCCTCAACTTCTTCTGCTTCCAGAGACCTCAAAGCACAGGGGCCCCGCCAATGGCCCAAAACCCTATGGGGGGCCCAAGGTCAGTAGGGCCGCGAATACGTTGGGTGCTTTCTTCATGTGTATTAAAGCTCAATGTCAACAGCCATGACGTCTTCGAAGTGTGGCCTGTATTTGCTCAAGAATTCAAGGTGTTGCGGGTGCTTGGAATATGTCTCGAGATCGCTTCTGTTGTTGAATTGAGAGTGGAGAACATGAGTGAAGCCCTTGGCTCTCTCGTGAGTAAAGGTGGGGCGGAAAAAAAGTGAAAAGGGAATTGTCGTGATGGAGTTTTTGAGGGCCTCTGCATCTGTTCTCATACTTTGCTGTACAGACACAGGTGTGTCTTGCTTGAATTTGAAACACACTATATGCACAAGGCGCAGAGAGGAGGATTTAGCGGCTTCCATTGTCAAAAAAGTAGATGCTTACAACAAAAATTTCGGGTATGAAGCGAAATAAAGGAAGACGTAACAAATCTCATATTCCACTCACCACCAGTAGACCCCGTCGCTCCGTCCGCCCACCTGTGGCTCACGACTGCGAGTGACTTCACGCCTTACGATTTTGCCCAACAATGACACATGCAGTACGAATGGCACTGATTGTGTTATAAAAATGTATTTTTATCTACTGCCTGTCACTGTCCCCCTTCGAAAACTCGCTTCCTACATGTCGAACGACTACTACATGATTTGAACATGCGAGACTGTTTGTACCACGCTACAACAGCTGAGTTCAACATAGCCGCGTCTTCCTCTTCTTGTATAATTTTGTTTGAACCTCTGCACAGAGCTGCACTTAGCCGAGTCACCTAGAAACAGCTCTGACCAGAGGAGCTGGAGGGGCTCTAGCAGGGCCAGGCTAACAGAACCTTACAGACTTAGTACTGACGCTAACTCGAAAGGACTTTTGAATGTCTCATATTGGAAGGCACAGTGAAAGAGTGCTTCAGGCTTGCTGCTGCAAGCAACAAGGATAGCGCCTTGCATTTTTTTCGCTCTCAAGCACATCATAGAGACATGTTTATGTTCGCAAGCAGTGTTTGTTTAGCTACTCCCAGTTATATGCGTAGCCGTTTGCAGGAACAATAATGTGCATTAGTGGCAGCCGTAGGTTTTCTGGTCTGCCAGTCTATCCCATTGTGTATATAGGTTTCGGAGGGCCTGTTACAACAAAGAGCGCACAAAAGCGTGCGCGAGCGTGTCACTATGCTTTCGCCATTGTATGTGTTCAGCTGTTTGATATGCTCAATGCAGAGAGCACTTCTTGCTACTTCTTTCTGGATTTAGCTGGTGTTGCGCGTATTTAGACCTCCATTGTACTGAACTGCTTGGGTACTTTTGTTTTCAAAAGTATTCACGCGTTCTTTGTTATTTTGGTTGCCCGCACAAGTGCGCGCACAGGGAATACACGCAGATCATCGATTTGAATATTCCAATACTGCGCACTTACGTTTCTCCTTCCGTAGAAGTGTACACCTCAGTTTAGTGGCAAGTATATTTCCTAGATTTTCACGTACATTCATTCTTATCAAAAGCTGCGTGAATCTGCTTCCACTAATTCCACTTCATTCTTAAAATGCGTTGACATGCCCTTCGTCTTTCCGGCTGTTGGCCACTGACTTCTGACTTGCAGTGCATTATAAGCATATCGAACCCCAATGCAGCTTGCGATATACAGAAAACATCGAAACGAACAAGCGAGCAGTGAATGTGTTTGGAAAAAAGCTCCCACGTGGTAACTCAGATGGAAGTGCACTGAGTAGCGTACTCTAACGTACTCTAATAGTATGGGTAATAATTCAACTTCATTTCAACAAGGCGGGCAAAAATCACAGGGAAAAGTCAAAGCTGGTGGTTAACGAAGGTGAGAACTTTTGTACCATTGGGTACACAATGGTATGCTTCAAAACGCAAAAGAACAAGTAAAGAGATAAGTTGTATGCGTAGTACTTAACTTGTGCCTCACTTGATGGCTTTCCATTTGTGCATGCTTTATTCTTTTGCATGAAATCCTCCGTTTTGCAGACGCACCAAATCAGTATGGAAATGCATATTAATGACTATTCACACCGCAGTAGGCTCTCGTGGACACCACATCTGAGTTCTAGAGGAAATCCGCCTCGTTTTGGTGGCTACCTTTTTGAGGAAAAATGCACTAAAGACTTCAGTAGAACTTCTTGAAGCTCTTCAATTTCTTCTTGCTTTAGAACTCAAGAAACAACGTTTCTCCCTTCGTTTCAGCATTGTCTGACTGTGGGAAAAGTTCTGAGGAGTCCTTTGTGGTCGTTGTATTTTTTCGGCAGTGTTGATCAAATACTGCTGATTGCGTTTCGCCTTTTCGCCTTCATATATGAAGTAGTTGAATCCAACTACATTCCATCCTTTGCACTATATCTTGGGTAAACGGTGGACTCTTTAATAAGCAGTAAATCCTTGCTTGTGAGGAATAACTGCTGTGCTTCCCTAGTAGGTGCACTAATTCCTACCGCACTAGGAAGCTTATAAATTTTTCACACCGAAGGGACATATGTGTGAGTTTACCCATTTCTCTGCGTCCTAACAATAGCTATCCATGATATGTCGTGTATTTTTACTCGTACTATGGACTCCGTGTTTGCCAGAGCAGGCGTCCACCTACCAGCAGCAAACAAAAGTCAACTACTTTCGGCTGCGATGTATAAAAAGCGACTCCATAGAAAACGAAACAATAGAATGACACGTGTAAAATCTACCATCTAACGAACAAAATTAAAAAGCATGACTGGACCAAATAAAGAAGCTTGTCTGGTTAGCGCCAAAATGGCAGCTTAAATAGTATGAAATGCAATGTCTCCCCCAACAAAATTAAATTTTTCATGGAGCTGACATATCACGACAGAAGTCAGAGATGAACGGCAACTGCAAGCCTGTGTAGATGAGGCTGTATCTCTCTGTCTCTGCTGAAAAAAATCGTAAATATGAATGGAAGGACGCACCGAGACGCAAAGCATCCATGTGCATGATTCTGTATCCTTCTATTTGCCTCGGCCCCTTTATTTACTCCTGTGTTCGCTCTTCTCTTTCCCACTTCACTTCATCATCGCTTTCAAAGACACGGAAGGCGAGCAGGAGTACATAAGAATGAACAAATGCAGAGACAAATGCATATAAAAATTCACACAAACACTTTTACTATGCGTGCATAAGCATATGTAGGAAAATGATACAAGGCATATGTGTGAACGTAAGCCCAAATAGACATTCGTATGTTATGCTTGAACATAAATACCAATGTGCATCTGTACCAGCGTGTAAAATGAATTGCTAACATTCATTGGTACTGAAAGAACAATACATGCATACGCATATACTTGTACCGCGATTTGTTTCCAGTCTCACAAACGCATCACTTGACAAACAGAGCGATGGGCTCCAGGTCATCAAGGGCCAGCGGGTGCCTGCCGTTCCACTTTTCCTCCACTGCTCTCCGTTTCCACCTTAACTGGCTCCTAGCAAACTGGTCATTTACTTCGTGCTGCCTTAATATTTCTTTCCAGACATTTGCGGTGCACCAGCCGCCCTCATAGCGGAAGCGCAAGTCGCGCACTGTCTGTCTGAGAATATGCACATAGGCATTTTTGTACAGGCTGCTGGGCGGCGTGGCAGCGAAGAAGCTCGCCTGAAATAGATTCCCTGAATATGGAAGAGTGAAGGGCATTGCCGATTTGTCGGGTGCGTAGCCATCCACTCCTAGAGCGGCAAAGAACGGCATAAAACGCTCGTGGGCGTCTGAAACACCCATTTGCAGGACGCCTTGGACAGTGTACATGTTCGCCAGCATCTCCACCAGAGCTTGGGGCACTCTGTTGGGCTGATCCTCGCGCCACCGGAAGCCCAACATATCCAGGAAATCGCCATAGGAAGCTAAATTTTGTCCCTTTTCTTCCTCAGCCAACCAGTATTCCACAGGTTCCAGGTCAATTTTGCTTTCGAGGTCCAACAGGGGAACTGGAAGTCCAGTGTCCCGGTGGATCTCTTCCAGAGTTCGCAGCACCTTCAGGCGTTCTGCAGCAGCGCCACAAACGCCCTGCAGCAGCCGTAGTGATAGGACGTAGTTTCTAACGGCTACTTTGTCTCGGAGGTTCGAAGGCCGCTCTACTAGAGCCATCGGCTGAATGTGCTTGTTGTAAAGAACCACTGGGTCCCGAAATTGCGCTGGATTGGTTGAGGAAGATGGAGTGAAATGACGCACAAAGGCAACCTTCACAGTTTCAGACGCTCTAGACCAAGCCCTGCCCCACTCCATTACACTTTCAATGAAATCGCCTTCATATCTCCCCAAACTGTCTGGGTCCGATGGCACAGCCAGATCTTTTCCGACCGGAGCTGCATGAGCGGCTGTGATCGTCAACAGCAGTAGGCAGACCACCACGAATTTCCCGGACTTCTCATCGCTTTTAATTGAAGCACCACGCCGAACCCACTTATACGCACAATTCTGACTTGTACTGCTGCTTCCCAAGCCATATGGCATACCCGCCTCTAGCGCAGTAGCTGAGCAAATACCTCGTGAACCCCTACAGGCCGATTCAACCCTAAGAAACGCAGTACGCGTCATCACCGTAATTTAAACGGACATTAAACAAAAACTGCAGAAGAAATTGACATTTAATACGCAAAATACGTCTCAGGGGACGGAAGTTCTGCTACTCCAACCCCTGAGCTATATGGCCAAAAGCATTTACGCACCCAGTGGCATGCCTAGTAGAGAGGACAAACGCCACGGGAACTCCAGATGCCGAAAAATAATATAGCAAAGCAAATCATAAGATATAATTAGAATTAGGGCGTAAATGCCGGCAGCTCAGCAGCGCCGTATCCACTCAGGCTTCTCGATCCCCACTCAACATCGTCGAGCCACAACACTGGTTGAAGTTGACGGCTAAAAGTCAAACCGGAGCACGAAACACTGTGCTGCCGACTGCTCACACCCTTGAAAGCAACTCATTTTACTTTATTGAATGTAGGACAAATTCTGTTCAAAGACAACAGTGTAGAAAGCCCATTGTGTGCTGCCGGCGCAGTGGCGAAGTCACAACTGTAGAGGGTTCGACGCGCATGCATAGTAAGCTGAACCTGATTTGCTTTGTTTCCCACAAAGATATACTTCGGTAAAAATATAAAGAATATTTTGTATCTTTCTAGGCTCTGCTTGAAGACTCTACGAAGTCCTAGACACCGTTAAAGACGGCAGGAATAAATGTGGAAAGTAGGAACCAGTCTGCTGGCAAAGGGGATTTGCCGCAGCCAGTGCTGTGCGGCTTTGATCAGCAGCACCACTACCCTTTGCTCCACGTTAGTTCATGGTCTCCACACATAGAGGAGTATGGCTTGCAGGGTAAGACGCCTCATCGGCGTGCTGTGGGTAAACGCTAATTGCTATTCTAGCCACTGAGAGTTGTGCATTGGTGAAAAGCTCCTGGAATGTCCTTTAGAGTCTGTCCAAGCCCAAAATTTGCGTATAGATCAGTGGGGTCTACGGCATTACTGGGCCCTGCTCACACCGCGTGAGTGGAGGGGGCTTCAAATTTCTACCATCAGAAAGACCCCCTGAAGGATACATAATGGCCTTTTTTCACAAGCTTACGCTGACTACTCAATGTTGTGCATATAAGCTTTGGGCATCAGTGCTCCACGAGCCTAGAGAATCAACTGAAACGTAGCACTGAAGGCGTTTTGCTTTCGCAGTTTTGGCATTCGCCATTGAAAGCAACGTAAATCTCAATGCGAACGCCAATAGTGCTAGGCACGCTGAAACCTAGCAAAGGTTTCTGGATGGAACACTTAAAAGCTGTGTTTAGGGGAGTTGTAGAGCTCCTGGTTTTCCTCATGGCACTGCTTCGATCAAGACGAATCCATCATTGAGGCAGGGACGCAGCACCTGGTTACGTGCACTCAGCCCTCAACGTATCCTGCCCATTTACCCGAAAATTATTCTTGAACCGGCTTCACGTTGCTCTTGAATATATTCGGGGGCGTCAAAGGATCCGTAGAGACTTCATCTACATGAAAATTGGCGAACCCAAACAGGGATCCAATGCTTCTCTTTCTAGGAAAAACACCACGTCTCACCAAACTTTGAAAAGGCGAGAGGGTATGCCAAGGGGAGCCTCAAGCATAAAAGCCTCTCAAACAGTTTCAGGCAGTGGAAAAATTACCTTTTGCCCGTCAATAACTGCAATGGGCTTTTTAAAATGAAGACTCTTGGCCCGAAATACCGATCAGAGTAAATTCCTGGTCTATAAATTTTTGAGGAGTAGTGCCGTCTAAACGTTTTGTGCAAGGGAGCCCAAGAGAAGCGTCAATATGAACCACTACAGTATTGAGAGAGTGCATCTGGGGATAGAAACTGCAGCATTTGAGGCAGGAATGAAGAAAGAGGTGTGACACCTTGTACCCTCGGATGGCGACCAGCAAGAGGGTGCCCAGGGTGAAAAGAACAACAAGAAACTTCGAGTTGTTTGAATCTCAGAGCCAGAGCTGGCGAATGCACTTTCGCTGTCCTTCTGGACTGATGCTACGGCCCACACCGAAACTGAGATTGCGGTAGCGAGCGATGCTTGGTCCTGATGACTCAAGCAGCACAGTTAGTTGGTGAATATCCGCGGCTTTCCACGAGGCACTCTGTGCTGTCAGCTGCTACCGGTTGTGAAGGCTCCAAAAGTGCATGGAAGCTCACGCCGCTTGTTACCTTTGCGGCTTCATTGTGAGATTCTGATCTACTGAGCAGAAGAGCGAGCCTTGCGTGCAATTTGTTGTTTGCCAAAGCTACTAGTAAACTCCGAGATAGGGTGTGGTGCGTTGCGTGCTCTGAGATACAGCAGTTCGGCTACTGAGCCCAGCATCATCAACCTCGGTTTTGGCACTAAGGGGACCAAACTATTCTGTCCTATTGAGTTCACTGTGCTCACTACTATCTTTCGAAGCACTTTAAACTTCGGCATCAAAGAGTGTTGGTCGACGGCAAAGTGACGCCTCAAGGAGAAACAAGCCCGCCCAAGAGTGCACGGCGTTCAACGTGACGGTCTGATTTACCACGGCAAGTAGATATGTGCGTCTGGGAAGCAAAGTCACAGAATTCGTCATTTCGTGGCACCTTCCCTTGCTTAGATTTTTTCCTCTGGAGAGCCAAGCATTTTCCTCTGCATTGCTCCAACCAGCGAATGCGACGTTTCCATAGCCATATTTTTTCGTAATGCCAGTGCTTCCAATTCCTCGCACAGCAGTGAGCTCGCTGCAGAACGCACTGAACAGGAGGTTTAAAGCACTTGAAGGCGAATTCATAGCAGAAATTTCGTGCAGAGTCAGCTGAAAGGGCGTTTCTCGCTTCCCTCAAGGGTTGGTATTTGACTTACTGTAGAGGATCGGAACTCCTTGTGGATTTCCAGCGAGACCTTGTCATCCAGAAACTCTCGGGATTTGAATCCCAGAGCCAATGTGGAAAAAGGCGTTCGGAAGCTATTTTACACACAGGGGTTCCAGAGTTTCAGGGAAGCTGTTGAGGTGATGATAGAAACCCTCAGCTTCTACAAGGACACGAAAAGCCCTCATGGTGGAAGATGACACTAATTCCCCTCGAAATGGAAAACGCTACAGCCGCGGAATTATCCTTAATCCTCGAAGCTTGCTGCCCACCTCAGCTGTATGGCAATGAGGAGATTGATGCAGGCGAGAACACTGGAATATGCGATCTAAACTCGAGTGAATACCTGTAGATGCTGCCTGTACGTCCGAGAGTAATGGAACGCGATGTTCACTTCCACTTGAAAATGTAACTAGCACTGCCTCTTAAATTCGCACTACGATATACCCCGCAATTTGCAACACTGCACCACCAACAGCAAAAGGAGACTTTCACAGTGTGCGTATGTGCATATATCACCAGGCAGTCGCACCATATGATTATTCTACAACAGCATCACACCCGAAGAGCTTCTGGAGCCGCCAGAAGCGCAAGTATGGCGGCAAGAGAATCCGACATGAGAAATTTTAAGTAACTGCACGGCTAGCCGATGTGCTGTGTTCGGCTAGAAACCTATTTACAACGGACATCCACTCCCAGTCGACTACCCAGACATATTAATGAAATCTATATGGACATTCCTGAAGCCCCTCCCCTTGAATCTGTTTTCATGGATGCTTCTCCAAGTGCTCAGTAGGGGCATTTTGCTCTATCATGGCCTTCTATGAAATGGGCTCCTCCTGTTAATGAAGTAGCTCTACAGCCTATGTAAACTAGCACATCGTCGCCCTCAAAGACTCATCCTTTGTCAAAATTTGAAATGAAAGCTGTGGAGGTGCGCAGGGCATCTCAAGGACCTCATCGGCCTGTGCAGCTAAACCACTTTGGGCTTTGCCGCACCGAGTTCAACGCTCTCAAATCCTGCCATTATCAATCTCTGCAAGCGTCCGCGTGTGCAGTGACTGCCGAGTACTAACACAAGTACACGTAATAAATACAGCACGCACCACACGTTTTTTATTGCTACGTAATTAGGTGAAGTATGCGTGTGTGTGTATTTCACAATAACACACACTTGTCAAACAATCCACAACCTAGCCGTTTCGAAGCAAATGCTCCGTGATGAGATTAGTTTGCACAGCTCCTGAGCGTAGGTAAATTCATATAGCTCCTTCACCGCATTACCATACAAACAGTTGTCCAAGCCCCAAATACGAAAAAAACGGATTGAAAAGCCAATCAAAATTTTGAGAGCAACGTCCAGAAATAGAACTAAAAAATTTTGCAGAAGGCATACCACAAGCTGGCCGGCGGGCATTTGGCCACATCAAGCAAACGTTTGCATGCTGGTTACATACACATAAGCACATCATTATTAACTGAAATAGTCTCAATAGTGTTTCCAAAAGTGACTGCTTCTCATGCAGTCTACAAAATATAAAGGAGCGACCAAAGGGACAAGCAGCCATACATAAGAAGGGAGACGAGGGAAAATAGGCAGAACACTCAAAGACGAAATTCACAAGGTAGACAAGACAAACATAAATTTACAGTAACAACTATTCAAACACTCGAAAACTTGATTACTACTTTACTTGCTTCCGGAAATACAAACTGACAAATCCGTAAAAACAAGACCAACCCTAAAATCGGCGGAAAATTCGTTAACCACTTGCCGCGGGTTCTGCTTTGCTACTTGTTTCTCCAGACATTGCCTCGGCATTGCTTCCTTCTTTTAACAAGGACACAAGCCAAATGAAAGAAACAGCCGCATACATGCTCACAAGTCTGCAGGTCTTCGACTGCAGTAAGCACAGTAAATGCTCCAGCGCCACTAACGCCAGCAGGACGCCTACCTCAACGTCAACCTTTCTGTTGCTTTCCTTGTTTCCGTCTCTTCCTTTTCATCCCGTAATGTGCACCATGTAGAAGTGTGCCGGCCTTTCCATTTTAGTATCTATCATTCCTTGATGTCCAACATGCAGGTTCGTGTCTAACTGTCAACAGCCGTATCTATTTCGTCGCTCTAGTCGTTTCTGTGAAACTTTTCATCTCCCACTGTGTGCCTGCCTGGTCGTATCTCAAGTATGTTGTGTGTGCGCTCCGAAGTATGGTAAGCATGCCCCTGCCACATCTCTCCCCGCCTTCTCCCATTCCACTGCAAGTACCCGCCTCCCATGAAGATTGCCATGGTTCCGACGCGCCTTCCAGGCCTAACTGTTGACAGCTGTCAACGGCAGCTGCCGCAGCTATGACTTAGCCTATTAGCGAGAACACGAAGCTAGTAACCTCTCAAAGGTCTCGACGCCATTGCATGCACTGTTGCGGTGTGGGCTGATCATGCGCTCGGCGAGCTCAGGAGACGTCGTAGCCCACGCTGCACGATTGCAGAGCTTCTGAGCAGCCCCCTTAGCATGAGTAGTAATACAAGGAGCCTTTCGACTAGCCTGGGAATAAAAAGTAAAAGCACAATTTCAAATGTGGAAGGAAGTCCGGGAACAAGGCATCGTTGCTAATGAACGACATGGCACAGCAGCAACTTGCAGCCGTAGCAAGAATGACACCGGCGCACAATAGCAGAAGCACAAGCGAGGCAGCACAAAGCGAAAATCGTTGCATCGGCAGCACTGCGCTGCGTATTTTCATCCACCTCATGCCTACAAATTCACCGCGACCCCAAACTGCGCTGGTCTGTGAAGGCGCATAAGACTCGGCAGCATGCTCAGGTAAGCACCGGTGGCAGCACCAAATGCAGCTCGATCAGCGCAAACAGAAATTGCGGAGATAGTCAAAGCTGTCAACAGTGCTGCATTGGCCGGACCGAGAGCAGTACTACCGCCAACAGCAAAGCGTAGCAAAACCAGGACCAGCAGCGGCGCTTGCCATGGTAACGAAACAAACACCGGTTTCACTATAGAGTGTGCGCTTAGTAGGAAAACTCGCAAAGCACAACCATCAACAGAAACCGCGGCAATAGCAGTATCACTAGCAAGAGAGGCATCAGCAGTATCAGCAATCGCAGAAGCAAGAACCGTGCGTGACCCTTTAGGAATATGCGACAAATGGGCACAAGGGGCGTAACATGAAGAGACTAACATGAGATACAAAAGCAGAGGCCTGGAAGTGCAACAAAGCGCTTGAGGAGACCGGATAGAGGCCTTTTTATATCATGAGTAGACAGGCACAGACAGGCTAAGCCTCAGCGCAGAAATGACCGTCCGTGCACTTCTAACAATGTGCAGATAAGACTCACTGCTTCTGGCGTGCCTGGGGCCTCTAGGATTTGGCTCATTCTTCAAGAACCGTTCGCAAGGAGCCCTCTGGTTCTTAGCGTGATAAAAGGCACAGGTGGGACCTTTCCAACAAGCGCCTGCAGTTAGAAGCAGAAGCGTCAGCAAAATCATCTACAGTACATGCCGCTACAAAACCCAGCAGCAGGGATAAAAAGGGCCAGGACAGCAAAGCAGTAGCAACCAGTTCGTCCCTATGAGAGCAGCGGAAGCACAGCAGGGAATGCCAGCATTATCCACAAGAGCAGCAACAGCTCTACCCTTTCTGAAGAATCTGCAGTGGACAGTTTGGTTGGGCATCTGCCGACCCTGAGCACCAGTTTCCATAGGACTGATGAAGTTCCAGGTAGCGCGGACTGCTGCTGTTGTTGCTGCAAGTGCTGTTTGTGTTCTTGCGGTTCGTGCTGCTGCTGCAAATGTCACTTTTGGATGTGTTCCTATGTCCGAAGTTTTGCCAGTGAAGTCTATGGTGCTGCTGTTTTGATCATTTTCTGTTTCTGCTGGCAGGAACCTGTCCCACTCCCGCAGAACTGAAGGAACAGCAAAGGAAGCATCATGCCTGACAGCTACAACTCCGTTCCGGTCCCCTCCTTTAGCGGGGCGTGCTGCGGTGTGCTGCTGTAAAGCCATTTGAGGATGTGCCATGTTAAAAGGCTGTAAACGCTTTCCGTGGAGCTCCTGTATATGTAACTGGGGAGACGTGTCTCCAGGCCGCCGCTGGAACAGATGATGCACCCGTCCCTGCTGCTTGGTGGACTTTCCAGGAGGTGCCGTCATCAAGAGACTTGCCATGTGGAGGGGGCTCGGGGCTGACTGTGTAGCGGTGGTGGCTGGCGCTGGTGCTGTACAGCTGCTGCGGCTGCACAGGGGCCCCTGTCTTGCTACTGTTCTTGCTACCCGTTCTTCTTCGGGTGAACCGGAAACGCGATCCCACGAGAGCTTCCCGGGAGAAAGCGGCAGCTGGTGAGAGAGTTGCTGCGGAAGCTCCGGCTGCTGGTCCTGGTGTATCAGCGGCTCATGCCCGCTATGGCGCTGCGGCCTCTGATGCAGACGCTGCTGCTGAAGCGGCGAGATCGCGCTTCTCCTTCTGCACTGCAACCGTTTCTTTAGTTCAGCAACTTGTGTCAGTAGGTCTAGTTCCTCAGAAGTAAAAGCGCTAACACCGGCGGCTACGTCAGCGTAAGCAACATCAAATGCTATTACACACGCATTGTCCCCCCTTCTCTGACTTTCGTCAATGTCCCTCGCATGCCGCAACTGTTGACTGCCGTGAGTTATGTGTTTGTACGTGTGGCTTTTCGTCTTTCTGGAGATGTGGTTGTGGTGTCTGGGACGAGACGGAGGGGTCGAGTCTCTGGAATCTGCACACCCCGTCTGGTGGCTGCTCTGCCTTCTGTAACGCACCATTTTCCATAAATGGTGAGGGACTGTAAAAAGGAAAACAAAAGAGAATAAAACAAATCAAATACGGCATACGCCAAGGCGCCCGCTAGCAGTCACAACTCCAAAGGGGGCCCCGAGTACCAGTACCATTGTTGGGCATGGTCCAGCGCACGTTCCGAACACGAAGCCCACGCACTGAACTAAGAAACTTGCAAACCCCAACTTAAGCGCCAAACCCTCAACTCCACTTTTCAGCATTAAAATAATGTTCGCAACAGTCCGTTCGTCTGTTTTCATTTGTGTTCATCCAGTAAGATTAACAGCGACGCGCTCCGCCCTTCAAGATCATATACCCCAAACGGGGAACCCTGAACGGCGAACCCTAAACCTTTGACCCTAGAAAAGGACTGTGGGGTCGTTTGGTCCAGCGGATGAAGAAGTATTTCAAGAATTCGCTCAAGAGAGCCGTATTTGCTCCGTGGGGATTGGCCCTGGGAACCCCTGAGGCCCCGCCGGGGTGTACGTATATAGAACTGCCCGCTCCTGCAGGTTTGGGGTGGGGGGAGGACAAAGGACCAGCTTTTCAATTCCAGAAGCTTATTGCAGTTGAGGAAGCGGTCAATAAAGAGAGGCAGAACTACCAAGACAAAATAAGAGCAGGCAGCAGCAGGAACTACTGCGTTGTCTGTGAAAAAGAAGGTTTGTCGTACGTTGCTGATGCAAGGTGTAATCCCCTGTACCACAGAAAGAACACGAAGTCATAGTAGTGCAGCTCAAAACTGTAGATGGCAAGTTCCGGCCCAGCTGTCACGGAGAGGATACATCGGGTCGCCAGGATTATCGATCCATCATCTGGATAGTTGACGCTTTTGCCCTAGCGTTTAGGTGGGGCTGAGGATGTGTTTGTGACGCAGTTGTTGCGGGCCAGGCTCTTCGTTGTTCTTCTTGCGGCGCAACAGGAGCTACCTGCAGTGCCAGCGGCGCCTACTCAGAAGGAAATGAGGCCGGCGGCTTGCTGCCCGACGGGTTCAACCCCAATCGCCCCCCGTCGGAGCCAGAAGAAGGAAGTGCCCCAGGAGCCGCTGCGTCCTTGCCTGCGTGTGAGGGAGAGGACTCAGGCGTGCGTAACTCCCAGGAGGGCGGCGGTGGCGAGACCAGCCTCATCCACGAATTTGGGGCCGGAGTTGAAGTTGGCGGAGAAGAAGAGCCTGATGAACGACCCGCAGTTTGGTGTCACCACAAGAACTGCAAAAACGATGCAGATGCAAAAGGCCTGCTCATTTGCACCAAGTGCCAGAGGGGTTTCCACGCGGGGTGAGCTCAAGTCTAGAGCAGTTCCCGTGGGACAGAGACACACACCAGACATCAATTCCCAGATTTACAGACACTACACGCTTGCTGGATACCAGCGGCAGTGTATCGTGAGCACAGACGCGCAGAACAGGCGGACAATTGGAGAGGCTCGGGCTGCACCGTGCAGATTTGCCTGCCCAGCGCTGCGGTGCCTGTTTACCCCAAAAATGCCATTGCTGATGACAGGCGCATGTTCACCGCAGAAGCGCCGCTTCACACCAGAGGTGCCTGCACACCGCACAGGCGCCTGCGCACTGCAGAGGTGGATGTACACCTCAAAGGTGCCCACACACATCAGCGGTGCGTATTCACCGCAGACGCGCCTTTACATTTCACAGGCGCCCGCGCATACGAGAGATGCCCATCTACTTGACGGGCGTCTCTACAGCCCAGGTATGCATGCACACTTGAGAGCAGCCGGTGCACGAGATAGGCGCCCTTACATCTCTGGGGAGCTTGTTCGCCTCGGGAATGCTGGCGCACCACAGAGATACGTATATAGTCGGCAGGCGACTGCATACCCGAGAGGCAGCTTTACGCCTCAGAGGTATCTGTACACCGCAGACGTGCCTGCACACCCAAGAGGTGACGGTGCACATGACAGGCGTATTGACACAACGGAGGTGCTTGCACACTCCAGAGGTGTCTCAGCGCCTCAGAGATTGCAGTACACTAGACAGGCGCCAACTCGAGCAAGGGTTGCGTCTATACCTTGTAGGTGTCTGTATGCTCGTCAGATTCCTGTACGCAGTAAGGTTGCCTCTGCGCTGCAGAGGTGCCTGTACACACGGTTTGTGGCCGTACATTTTGAAGGTAGCAGTACACCGGTGAGTGAGTGACCACGCAGCAAGCTGGTGAACACCTTGGAGGTAAATGGATACCTCAGAGGTGACTGCACACTCGATACGGGCGAGTGCGCTTCTTAGCCCCGGCACACAGTAGAAGGGGTTCTATACGGCAGGTACAGGCTTCCACTAGAGCTTCCTGGACCCACGGGGAACCGTACAGTCTACAGGTGCTTGTCCACGGGGAGTCGCGTGTTTACATATACCAGGTGTCTTTACCTCTGAGGTTTTTGTACATCCCAGAGGCGATTGGACAGAAGACAGGTTCTTGTACACCGCGGAAGTGGCTGAACTCCGCGCGAGTGTTTGTAAACTACATAGGCGTATTTATACATCTGCGTTGCCGAGACACACCAAAAGTGATTTTACGCGCCAGAGTGCATTTACGTCGTAGAAAACATTTAAAAATGCGAAGGGCGTAAAGACGGTAGAATTTTTGGTAACAGCAGAGGTGACTTTATCCGCCATAGCTTCCCGTACAGCTAATTGGGGCACGTGCAACGGGGGATGTGTAGGCACCTGAAGTGTGTCTTTACAAGCCAAAACGGCGTGTGCATCCCAGGATTGCCTGGTTTTTTTACAGGTGGCTGTGTACGTCGGGAAGTCCGGGACATCCCGTTTTCCGCTCCTACTCTCTGTATGTGTGTTTCGGCTCTGTGCAGATGCTGCGAACCGCCGCTGAACTTTGAGATGGTGACGCGTTTTCTTTGGCAGTGTGCAGACTGCAAGGTAAGAAAGAAGAACAGGCTGAAAGACACGAACCGAAACAGAGGGACGAAAGGGAATACAACGAGCCAAAGTTGAGGAAGGGGAAGTTGCATGTGATTCTTATACGCATGTGTTCTTGTAATTGTTTATTCGTCAACTAAGGAGGGTAACTCTTATTTCTAGGAAGCAGTTGACCGGCCAAATACTGTATCGACTAATTTTTTCGCTTTTTTGACAGATGTGCGAGGTTTGCTTGTCTAACGAGAATGAAGAGACGATGCTCATCTGCGACGCTTGCGACAGAGCTTTTCACATGGAGTGCCTTTCCCCACCTGTTCAAGAGGTAATGGCCAGCATTATTTGAAAATCTAATTGATTAGAGTATGAAGGGTTCGCGCTCGCCTTTACACAAGGAGATAGACAAGCGAACAGACAAATAAATCATATTGTTTGCTCCTGCATGGAGAGGTGCAGTACCATCCAACAAGAAGGCAAACGATTGAGCGTCTCCTCTATTCTATCCATTGTGACCACCACTTCTGTCACTTGCGTTTTCTTCACTCGTCATGTTCCAACGTAGCACTTTGCCTCGCGATTTTTTTTGTAGTGGATTGGCGTTTGCTTGGTTCCTGGTTGCTAGCTTGCCGTTAATCCGGCTGTGCTTTGCTTCTTTTCCGCTTTCCCCAATCTGCCGTTTGTCTACGTCCTCTTCTCGACTTTCTCGCTTCCTTCTCAGTCCAGTCTTTTGTCTATTCTATGGCTTGCTAGTTGCGTATATCATTTTTCTTCGTCATTTTTTCTTTGTTCCGGGGTAATGTTGTCTGCGTCGCTGTTTGTGGCCGCCCACTTACCTTTTCAGTGCTTGCTGCCCTTGTCACTATCTGTTTCCTTCAATTCGTGTCTGCCATGCTTGCCCCCCTTATTCCGCTGCACTCCCATACACCCCAAGAAATTCTTAATATGGAAGAGGTTGGGCACACTGCGCATCTGCCTGACCAGTCTACCAGCAATCCACCGGAAACGTAGCTCGTCTTCAGGTTTTACTATTTTGCTGCTCAGGTGCCGGAGGGAGATTGGTTTTGCAAAGGTTGCGGCTACTGCAGCTCCTGCGGTTGCCAGCTCACTGAGGACGAAGCACTCGTAAGTCGTGGAATCAGGCTGAAAGGGCTAGACGTTCCGGTTCTGCTATCCCCCTGCGCTGCTGCTCAGTTGTTTGTAGTTAACTGGCAACCGCTATTTGCGCTTACTTGCTCTTTGTAGCTTATTGTTTGTAGCCCAGACTTCAGCTGGCTGAGCCACTGCCCTTCTAGGGCCCGTCTGTGCCTGTGGTTTGCCTAGTATGGAAGCATCACTGAACTCGAGAATTTGTTCTGTCCTTTGGAGTCTGAAATTAACAAGCTACAGCGCTTTCATGTATTCAGGATCCCAGTTGCTTTTACTCGAACCGTCACCGCATATGCGTAGCCTGCAAGGAGAAGTACTTGCGGGTCAAGAGGGGCAGGAGCCCCTACAGGAGCAACACAGCCTTTGACTCAGTATACGCTGCATGCAGCAAACGAAACAACCCTAACAAACTGTGTGAAGTCTGCGCCGCCCCTCTCGAATCCGACTCTAAAGGACCCCAGAAGAGGATCTTTTGCGCAGTGTGCAGAATTGGTAAACCCCCAACGCTGAAGAGCGTGCTGTTCGAGGCTTGCGTTAACGTGGAAACACCAGCCAAGCTTCCCGTAGCATTTGACGTTGCTAGCACTGCTGGAATCGCCAACATATACACGAAATACTATTTAAAGAGTACAAAGCAACGGGCTGTGGCTTTAGGGATATGAATCACAGTGGGCTTTGGGCTGCTGTGACACGTACGCTTACGGGCCTGCACTGTGCCTGATGGGCTTCGTGTGTGCTCTTTTGCAAGAGTTAAGATTCACTGTTTCCGAATTTATTTGCAGGGGTTCACGTGGAATGTGCAGTGGCCAGGCAGGCCCCAGATGAATACATCTGCAAGATTTGCAGCGACTTTATTGAAGACTTCCAGGCCGAGACAGACAGGAGCACAGCTACCCACGCTCGACATCCCACACTTATGGCGTTAGAAAATGTAGCAACATAGGCTGTTTTGCTGTAGAACAAAATTGGGAAAAGGCGCGCACCCTTGGTGCTGCGTTTCGAGCACACGAAAGTGCACCACGTTTAAGGCGCGTGGCGACCGGAAGAGCCTTTGTGCTCTCTCTGTCTTGCATGAGACAAACAAGTAGGGATTTATAGGGATTTATAGCGATTAGATGGGCTTAAAGGTGCGTCTGTGGCTAGTTAAGGTATGCATGCGTAGTTGAAGAGGCCCCTCCTGACCCTGTATTAGAGGCCCAGTCAGCAGCAAACAAAAGCACCAAAAACACCAAAGAGTGTAGCAGGGAGAAATACAAAAGAGCAAACACACGCGTAGCTCGAGAAGATAGCAGCATGCGACCCCATATCACAACAACCCGTTCCCCGACACCCAGTTGCTGCAGCTTCTGCTGGAGTTGTTGCTGCTGCTGCTGCTTTAATCTCTCTCGCCGAGACAACCCATCCTTAGGGCCTTCTAAAACGAGGAGGTTTGGTCCCGAGCCCCCACGGGAATCGCAGGTAGACCTGCCCTTGGGACCTAAGATGCTTCGTGCAGTGTCCGCGGCCGCACGCGCTACGCTATCTGCCACTGCAGCGACACCCCGTACAAATGCGGAGGGGCCTCTCCTCTTGCGGGGTCCCCTGCCTTTGCCATCGCTTTCTCGTCTAGTTACCAGGGGCAGGGGCCCACTTTTGTCTGTCTCCTCACTGATTACCTCCCTGTCGCTGTCCTCCAAAATATCCACGGCGTACCCTCGTATACCTCCTGAAGTTGAGGACCCCGCTGGCCTCCACGGAGCCTCCTCAGGCCCCCCTGCCCCAGCCTCCAGGGCCTGGCCAAGCTGGTAGTTCTCCACTGCGAGCGCCTCCCGTCTCTCTTTCTCCTCGAGAGCGACAGAGCGCCACCTGTCCCTCTCCTGCAGCACAATCAACCCCTAAACATACGCGCACCTTAGAAGCCCCAGGTACTAGTTTGAGTTTTCACCATGAAAGCGAATCTTCATGGACCAGAGATCTAGATCTGACACAGTGCAATGCAGCGCTGGCGTGGACTCAGGGCTTGCACTGCGCAAGTACCTTCTCCGCCTCCATGAGCTTGTTCTTGTACAGTTCCCGTTGCTCTACAACTATCTTGAACACTCCCTCCCCAACACCGTTGGGTTCGGTCTTTTGGCCTTCCCGCTCGGGACTTCCCTGGATTTCAGCCGTGGCGCCCCGTGCCTCACATTCGAGGAGAGATGACCCTGATGATTGTTTCGCGGGAGCTACATGGTGTGCGTGCTCCGTTACGTTAAATGCTGCAAGCGTGGCGTTTGCAGCAGCTGCTGCTTCTTTCGCCGCTGCTGCTGCCTGGTTTGCAGCTGCTAGCTCTGCAGCGAGGCGTCTTTTGTCCTCTAGCAGGCTCTCGCACGCCCTGTGTGCTTCAGCCTCTTTTGCAGAAAGAGTGGAAGAAACAGCTTGTAGATGCGACCGCAACTCCCGAACTTCATCCTTCACACAAAGCAGACACGCCTTGGTGCATAGAGTGGGGGTCTTGGGCTCCAGAGACGGGCAGGGTTGCAGCAGCAAACAAAAACAGGCGTAACCGGCAGAGCCAGCGGCCTCAACAGGAGCGCTAATCGATTCAGCATTAGCAGTAGCTGCAAGAACAGGTGGAACCTGAGCCGCTTTGACCACTGTGCTTCAGGGCTTAGAGCTTGGCTTACTGCAGTCGGCCTGGCTCTGAGTTCTGTCTCTAGCTGCTTCACTGTTAAACTCATCTCTTCGGCCTTCTTCGCAGCCTGTGCAGCAGCTGCCGCGTGAGCTTTCTCGGCATCCATGCGCCTGAAGTGTACGCACATTCCCAACACAACTCGGAAAATGCAACTCTGATCGCTAGCCTAAGCATCGAACAGCAACAACGGTGCGTGGAAGCGGCAGAAGTGGACAAAATATTCTCGGGAAGTAGTCCCTGCAGCAGTGCTAGTAACAGCAGCAGCAGCGACAGTACCAACTGCAGCAGCACTAATGTTCCAGCAGCAGCCGCACTAGCAGCAGCAGCAGGCCATGGGTGGGTTCGTAGTTACAATTGCTGTTCTTTACGAATTTCTGCCTCGAGGCCCTTCTCTGCTGCTAAGAGCTGGCTGATTCGTTCTTGGGCAGTTTGGAGGGCTCTCTAAGAGGACCCAGGCACAAAAGACAGACACAAAACAAACAGCAAATGACGCTACCGGATTACCAAAAAGCAAAAGAAATAGCTAGTTGTACAGAACTCGGCAGTCACTCAAACAAGTCCTTGTCTGTCTGTACTCCTTATCTCGCGCCTTTCTTATGTCGCATGCTTGACATATAGTTGGGTGTCTCTGTCTCACGAGTGTGCTTGCATCACTGCTGCTGCTCTGTGTCTGTCCGTCATTCTCGTGTTTCAGTCTCTTCTCTTCCAGCATTTCAACTTCCGAAAGAATGGCCCCACACTTCCGTTCCAGTTCGTCTCGAGTCTGTACGTACACCACAGCAGCTCACGCGCATCAGGTGCCCTGTCAAAATATGAATGCAATCGCACATACAAGAAAGTAAACAAACAAATGAACAGACACACGAGCAAACAAGTGAGCCGGCCAATACACAAAACAAACAAATGCACCATCGTGAGCAATGAAATAAGGGAATATACAAGTATACATACGCACGTTCCTACTTAAGCAGCCACGTGAATTTGTATATATATGGGAATATAAGTGCGCACATGAATACATGCGCATATCTACATCAAACATATATACGTATTATGTAGACACACACAGTGCATATAAGATCAAAGGCGCATACACTCGGCGGAGAGCGACGCAGAAGCGGAGCGATAAAGCCAGACAGACGCAAAGAGAGACAGAGGGCTACAGAGGTAAAAGAGGCACCAAGCAAGATAACGCTGTAGATGGGGAACTCATAACCCCATTGCGGAGACCACTCCGCCTCTAACTGCTGCTACCCTGCAGCTTTCTTTTTCGTCTCACAGCAACAAACTGCTGCTGCTGCTGCAGCAGCCTTCCCTCCAGGCGTGCAATTTGCTGCTGCGCTGTCTGCAGCTGCTGCGCCATCTCCGCGTTTTCGCGCTGAAGATGTGAGTCCGCCTGAGCACCGAACGCCGTAGCAAATGCCCGAAATCCTTTGAGCCAACTCTAAAGCTATCTTAGAGGTTCTGTTTTGGCCTAACGGCTTAAGCAGATGGGGATTTCTGTTATCACGGGATGCACTTAGTTTGCCTGCAGCTGCATCACCGCAACCGCAGCTGCTGCAGCCACTGTTGTTGTTCTTGCTGCTGCGGCTTGATGCCACTGCTGCTCTTGGCGCCGACGTTGCTGCTGCTGGTGCCTCTGGTCCCCACCCTCTTGAGTTGGGCCATTTGCTCTCCCTTTGCCACCGCTGCTTCAAGTTGCTGTTGAAAGTTTTGCTGCTGCTGGTGCAGCTGCTGCTCAAGCATGCGCACTGTCACGGACTGGTCCCTCGCCCTACTTATTTCTTCCTCCAGCTCCTGCCACGCCCAGCACCCGAGACCTCGCTTTAGATGCATGCATATACTTAGCACCGCATGCATATACTCAGCAAATTCGGCATTCTGTGCGTTCAAAGTGCATGCGCATGCATATCTGAACATGTCTGCACACGGAATGCCTGCACATGCCTACAGATCAGCACTCGGGCAGGCAGGTGCTGCCGTATGTGGATGCAGCTATGGGAGCCTCATATACTACTTTTGCTACAAGGGCCGCTGCGGGTTAGCCCCAGCATATTCACTATGCTGTTTCGGGGGGCCCCCAAGCTCCTCTAGCATGGGCCCCCTGTCGGTCTCGCTTTCCCCTGAGCCCTCTTCCGGGCATCAGTGCAGCACTAACTCTCAAAGAGCTTTCACCAAGCTTTATATGCACATGTTTTACACATGATATAGGGAAAGAGTGTTGCAGTTATCTGGGAAAAGTGTTGGTGTGCTGCAGCTGCGTGCGGATGGGGTGTCTGTACAGCTGGCCGCCGCTTACGTGACACTCTTTCTCGAGCTCTGCATTTCTCGCTGCGAGATCTTCTGCTGCTGTTTTCTGCAGATCAATTTGCTTCTTGAGTTCCTCGACCTGACGGCCAGCAGCGCCAGAAGCAGCACTTGCTTCCAGGTCACGCAGTATAACCATCAAGTCTGCACACAGGCTCACACGCCGAAGTCCCAGACCTCACAAAGTAGCCTGTGAGGCCTACGGATTACTCCTTTGCAGCAAATTTGGAAAACAACCAGCTGCAACTGGTACTGCTTCAGCTCAATGGCACAGACTGTGGGGCCCGGGGTTTAGAGTCAGACGCTGGGGCTTTGGCTGTACCTGGCTGCTGCAGCAGCAGCTGCAGCAGGCCTAAGAAAGTGGCCTCTGCTGTTTTCGCGCGTTTCGTGAGCGAGTCTATTTCTTGTTGGTAGCCCCTCAGCAGCTGCTCTGTTGCCTTTTTGACTGTCTCCAGAGCCGCAGTGCCTCCCTGCTGCTCCTGCTGCTGCTCCTGCTGCTGCTCCTGCTGCTGCGCGTCCTGCGCTGCTGCAGCGCCGCCATTTGCTGCTGCAGCTGGGCTCACAGGAGGCCCCGTGGAGGCCGAAGGCGACAGCGAAAGCGAAGACCAGAGGCGGCGGTTATCTGCAGAAAATGCGGGAAGAGACGAACATCTCAAAAGCAGCAGTAAACAAGCCATGAATCAAAACAAAAAGAAACAAAGAGATGGGAATAGACATTAAAAGAGAGCAGCAAGCCAAATGCACTGCGCAGCGCTTGCCATTGACCCCTAACGCATAGAATTGTGCACTCCACCCAAACCAAGAAGAATTAAGGAACTAAAGAAACTGAGCGGTGCTGCAGACAGGCAGAGCTGGCCTGGCTTCTTGGGCCCCGGTGCTGCTGTGTACATACAGCTGCGTTTGATACCCTAGCCACGCGTACACAGATGCATTTTCGCACTTTGCAGAAGTGCTGATATGTTTGCAATCATGCGTGTCGAAGTAGAGAAATTTGCTCCCAGCACGAGGGGATATGAACAGATGCATTGTGCATCAATACACATAAACATGTTTAAAACGTGTAGTTAGATGCATATGAACTGGAGACAAAGTGTGTGGTCTCACCTTTGGTGTCGCTCGCGAGTTTCTTCCGCGAGTCGACTGCGGCTCTTTTGGCCTTTTCGATTTCCTCGCAGAAAGAGGTGTAGGAGCGCACCTGCTGCCAGCACACGACCCTGAGGTCAAAAAGCAACAAGATGCAGCAAACTTGAAGGCAGTGCGTATTTAGCTGCAGATGAAATGCTTGAGCGGGGCTCCATTCAAATCGGCAGTGGGGCTTTGAAAAGAGCCACTATTAACCGACCGTTAACACACAAGATACGCTTATACCGCAGCTAATTTCAGGACAACACGCAGCAGAATATAGTGAGAAGATGTACACACCAGGAAGAAACAGCTTCCGCTGTGGTCTGCGAACTGCCGAGGACATCCATATTCGCAAATGCCAGGAAGCTGGCGAAAACAGAATTAAAGGAAGTCCTCTATAGTTCGCTCCCTTGAGAGCTAGGAAAATCGAAAAAGACGACCCGAATTCCGGTGTTCATACACCTTAAATTGACGAATGTGCTAAGGCCTCCATTTGCGTCCATCTGGTCTTCAACTTCAGAACGGTGCAGTAAAAAGCACTAAAAATGCAACGAGTTAATTAAAATAAACGCGCTTGAAGATACCGCAGATATTAGCATTTACTGGACCAATTGGCTGGACACACTGGGCCCCAGCCGTTCGGCTTCATCCCGTCGTAGGGGCCCCCTAAGTATTTGCCTTGGGGGGCCTCTGTCCGCTATCGCATCAGGGGCCTCTGTATCCAGTTTTTCGCTTTTTCCCTGCGCCCGTTAAAAGCGCATTGAAGCAAACACTGAAACAAGGAAATGAATAATTCAATTCTTCAAGGAAATCGGCCGGGCTAGGCCTCTGTGCTTGTTCTCTTTTTCACGTTTTCCTGGAAGATCTTCTCGTGTGACCTTGGCAGCTAGCGCCTTCGCCGCCATTCTTGAGTCTTGTTTTCTTGGCTTTCAATATATTTTGCTTTTGCGTTTTAATAATTGGTTTTTTTTGCGGTGTCTGCCAAACAGAGCTAAGGTAGTCACCGAGCGCTAGGCGGCCTAAAGCACGGCTGCCAGCGCACACGGACTACACAGGCGCTCCGAAGACAAGGTTGCAGAGGCTTCAGCAGCAGCTCGGGCTGCCAAAACAAATGAAGCAGCAGCAGCGGCAACAGCAGCAAGGGTCCTCCTATTCGCGCGGCAAGAAACACGCGGGCAGCCTCAGCCGCAGCAGCACCGACTTCGCCTCAACAGCTCAAATAGATGCAGCAGCAGCTACAGCAGCACATTTAGGCGCAGGGCCAGCACAGTAGTGGCAGGAGCAGCAGCAAGAGGCCCCATAAATGCCGACTTGACAACATGTCGGTTTCCTCTGCCTCTTCCTCTTTAAGCAACCGCCCCCCCTCGCGTCGCCTTTCCCTTCATGTACAGGAGCTGAAGCAGCAAAAGCAGCAGCAGCAAGGCCGAAACGCGCCGGAGCTGCAGCAGCAGCACAAGAAGCAGCAGGGCGAACAGCAGCAGCAGCGAGAGCAGCAGCAAGAGCAGCAGGAGCAGGAAAATGCTGCCCCCGCGACTTCTTGGAACTTGACGGACGCCAGCGCTGCAGCGGCCACCTTGCTGAATGCGCGCTGCGTGCTGGTGGTGCCTGGCTGGGGCCTTGCGCAAAGTCGGTGTGGGGCGGAGTTCGCGGAGACAGTGAAGCTGCTGCTGCTGGGGTCCTGCGTGGAGATAGGCGTGAGTCCCATAGCGGGATTGTTTCCGGGCCACATTTCTTTGTTTCTGCAGGGCGTGCCGGAGCGCCTAATAAAGACAGGCGGAGAGGTCGTGGAGATGCTGTTCAAGTACGACGCGTGCCTCATTGTCGGCGCCAACGACGTGGTTAATCCCACTCTCACTCAAGACGGAAAGTCTCTGAAGGGGGCCATAATTGAGGCCTGGAGAGTGCCCAGGGTTGTGGCCCTGCGCCGCTCGCAGGGGCCCCGGGGGCCCCTTGGCGGCAAGAACAACAACCCCACCTTTTTGCGGCCCAACGTCTGCGTCTTGCCTGGAGACGCGAAAAAGTCCCTCGCGGCAATCAACGAGGCCTTGAGGCATCTGGGCAGGGGCGTGGGGGAGGGCAGGGGCTGGCCGCCCATTAGAGTCTACGGGGACTTAGACGAAGACCCCACAGCCCAGCCTGTCTCCCACTGGCCCCCGCCCGTGCTGACTGTGGGGGCCCTGCGGGACCAGGTGGGAGGCGGGATCGTCCCCCTCGATCCCAGGGGGGTCCAGCGGCTGCGGGCCATGGGGTTTAGGGTTTTGGTAGAAAGGGACTTAGGGGAAGAGGCCGCCACGGTCCCCACGGCTGAGGCGACCTCGGGAGCTCTCACGGCCAGCGGGGGCCCCGGGGGCCCCGGGGGCCCCTGCACTTACTCTTCTCTAGAGTACACAATGGCGGGCGCCGATGTTTGCGATTTGGAAGAGGTGCTTCGGGCTGAAGTCCTCGTGCACCCAACTATACCCCCCCTGGACTACTTTATGAAGGCAGGCGGCCCCGCAAACGGAAGAGCAGCAAATGCTGCAGCAGCAGCAGCAGGCGGGGGCAAAGGCAGCGTGCTGATATGCAGCATTCCTCCGGGGCGCCCTTGTCCGCTGCTGCCGGCCTTGAGTGCGGCGCGCTGGTCTGTGCTTTCCCTTAGTGTCTCCTCGCCGTCTCTCCAGGCCCGCGGGGTTGCTGCTGCTGCTTCTCTCGAAGCCTTGCGAGGCAGCAAGGCGCTGCTGCAGTGCCTCTACGCGCTGCCGCGGCTGGTGAAGGGCCTCACAACTGCTGCAGGGCGCATCGACCCCGCCATGGTGCTGGTCCTGGGCGCGGGCGTTGAGGGGCTGCATGCAGCAGCAGCAGCCTACAAGTCTGGCGCTAAGGTGTATGTGGCTGACCCCCGAATTTCCGCAAAGGCAGCAGTGGAGTCCATTGGTGCGGTTTTTCTTTCTGTCCTTCTCCGTGTCTCTTCTTGGGAGGCCCTCAGCAGATTTCCCCAGGTGGTTGGAACCCTCCGTGCTCTGGTTCAGAAGAGCGACATAGTTGTTTGCGCCCCTCGCGGGCTGGACGGGGGCCCCCCAGGCGAGTTCGAGGGGGGCCCCCCTCAGCTGGTACCCGAAGAGTGGATGGAGGGCATGAAGGCCGGCGCTGTGGTCATCGACATGCTGGGGGGGCACCCAGATGCTGCTCCAGGTTGGTTTGGCTGTGTGCAAAGGAGCCCCCAAGGAGAGCCCTTGGAGACGGGGCCCCTCTCCCCAGGGATCATGCAGGGGCCCCCTGTGGGGGTCACTGTGCTGGATGGCAGCAGCCTGCAGCAGCTGATGCCGAAGGAGACGTCGCGGATTCTCTCTGAAAGTGTCTGCAACCTGCTGCAGCAACTGAAAAGTCCCGAAGCATTGTCTTTGTCTCTGCCAGATGAGACCGACCCTGTGCTGCACAGCCTGCTGCTACTTGACCGGGGTGACCCCCTCCCCCCCAAAGCCCACAGCATTTTCAGGGGCCGCCGCACTCTGTCGCAGCTCAAACTGGGCAGCAGCATTTCAGGGCACTCGCGGCAGAGCTCTGTCTCCTCAGATGCAGCCAGTGCCTTCTTCCAAAAGTCGTAGAAGGCAGGGCCCCCGCAGCCAGCAGGTCTTTCCCAGGAGTGGCCTGGGAGGCTTGCTGGGCGCTTTCGGGCGCACAGGGAGAAACATGGAAGTTGTCCAGAAGCAGCTCCATTTGTCTCTTCATTGGGGTCTTACAGGGACCCAAGAGGGAGCTCACAAAGGCGCGTCAAAAGCCTTAAAATCACCCCGGAAGGAAACTTGCTGGGGTCATCGTGGGCTTTAGCAGCAGCTGCACAGATGCTGCAGAGTGCTCTACAAGGGCTCAGCAACGGCCCTGGCCCTGAGAGACTTTACAGAGACCCCACCAGGGACTGATAGATAGGCATCCTTAGGGGGCCAAAAAGAGGCCACAGGAGAGCTCAAATGGACAATTGAGCTTCGCAGTGGCTCTGTTGGGACTGTGCGGGCAGCTCGGATATAGCAGAAGGCCGCAACGTGCACCTGGCGGCACTTGGGAAAAATGCGTGGTGTTTCTTTGTTGCGATTTTGCGAGGAGGGTACGTTTGTGGAGACCTAGACGAGGTGCAGGGGCCCCACGTAGTATCTAGTGCACTGTGTTTTGCTGGGGCCTGTTAAGCCCGTATTTGGGGTCTCAGAAGGCCCTGCAGACTATTTGTACTCGCCGCCTCTGCCATAGAAAAGCCTCGGCAGAAAACGCTTAGGTGGGCGCATGCAGCAATTACGTGATAGTTCCACGAACTGTCAGCGCCTCTGAGTCTCCGCCGCCCACACCCTTGCAGCAGCAAAACGAGCAGAAGCAGCAGCAGCAGCAGCAGCCGCTGCAGCAGAGGCGCTGTTTGTTTGTGCTGTTTGCTTGCTTTTGTGCTGCTCGCTGAGCAGCACAGCGGTGGCAGCAGCGTCTGCAGCCTTGGGAGCCTCCCGCAGTCTCTGCAGGAAGACGCCCTTAGCTAGTTTGTTGCTGTACACGGGGATAGAGGAGACAGAGAGACGGGAGACAATTCCTCGCTCTGTCACCAAGCCAACCTCCCTTGGGGGGCCCCCGACAAACCAAACACCACACAGCTCGTCTGCAGGCTCGGGCCCCCCCCGCAAGCCGGCCAAATCCGCACCTGCACATCCCTGAAGGCCTTCTTTAGAGGCCCCTTCGCGAGAAGCTTCTTCCCCAGGAGACCCTTTCTGAGGGTTCCCTGCAGAGGCGCCTTCTTGAGTGTCCTCTGGCTCTGGGGCTTCTTTTTGGCTTTCCTCCTGAGGAGGTCTTTCTTGAGAGTTCCCGCCATTGGGGGCCCCCGTAGCAGCCTGGCCTTGGTGGCCCCGTCCTGGGGGCCCCTCCCGGTTCGCCAGTCGAAGCACAGCTTTGCCTGCGCCTCCTCGTCTTTGTGGCGAGAGGTGCTGGAGAAGCAGCCGTTTGCCTGTATGCATGCAGCCCCAAAGGGGGGCGTGAGTGTGGAGGGGACAATAGCTGGAGAAGGAGACGGGAGGCCGCGACACAGGAAAAAGGGGACAGCTAGCAGGACCAGACGTAAATAAGAGGACAAACCAACGGGAGGAGACACAGGGCAAATAAAGACAAGGACGCAGTCACAGGGAGATGGATTCAAGTTCAGAAGACAAGCACAGGCAGAAGCGTCGCGATCCATAATAAAAGACACGGTCAGTGCAAAGGACATAATATGCAAACTTTTTGGTGTCCCCTCCGGCTGACCTCGGCCTTTCTTTGTAAGAACTACAAGAGAATCTCCTTCGGGATCAGCTTTAGGGGGAACGACAGTAAGAGCAACGACTCTGTCGTCCTTCCTATAGCACAAACACAAGTGCATTTGTAAGTAGAATCTCAACGGGTTTGAAAAGGTGACAATTTACTCAAGTATTAACTGGTCGCAGTGCTTTTTGCATGTCATGGCCGGACTCTTCCAACTCGAATAGGCAAAAGTGCTCGTGGGTATACGGGCCCGCTCGTTGTGCCTTAGCCGGCAATTGCGCATGACAAAATGCACCAGAGACGCAAATCAGTCGAACATGCAATTAGGTTCTGTACAAGTCGGCATGTAGTATCCATGTAGTCACGCTGCGTCCCCAAGAGTTACCACACTTGCGGTGTACATGCACCTCCAAGGCAGATACACACCTTAAAGTGATGCCCTTGACGCCCCGCGACAATAAGCTCGCCTGAGGCAGGGAACTACATGGAAAACGAAGGGCGCGGCCAAAGGCAGTGCCTGCAAACATCGAAAAGAAACACGCCGAGAGAGACTGACGGGCACATGATAGCGGCAGAAAAACGGGTATCTGCTGTCATTGTACGAACACGCAGGCACAGAAACAGAGACGCAAAGAAACACAAACGCCAAATGAGACCATCAGAACAAAGGAGAATCCAGTTCACGCAGTTGTTCGCTGAGAGCCAAGCGAGCAGAAGAATGAATGAAGGAAACATTTGAGTGGGGAGGGAATAGAATGGGCTAGCGCTGGAAAGGGAGAAGGCACAGGGAGAATGCAAACTCCAAAAGTGTCTTCCTACCTAAGACAACGGAGTAATCCTTTTCTCCTTTTGCTTCTCCCAATGTTTCTGTCTGTTCTTGACTCTCCGCGCTTTTGTTTGGACCATCGTGGACCCCGTTTCTTGCCTCTGTCTCTGGACTCGTTCCCAAATCCGTATCCGTCTCCTCCTTAATGGCTTGCGCATCTCTGTCACTTTTCGTTGGCCTCTTCTTTACCACCGCGCACGCCGCTACTGCATCTCCAAGTCCCAACGGCAGCAGCCGCCGTGTGCGATTCTTCCTTTTTGTCCCTGTGGGCAGCAGAAGCCCCAGAGACAGAGCCTTAACCAGCCCCTGCCGAGTAGCCACTACCAGCTGGCCTCCTATCTCTTCCTTGCCCACACGAACTACGCAGCCCAGATGTCCTTCAATTTCACTGTCTGATCCTGTTCTTGCTGCTGATACAGCGTTGGCGGGTGCTGCTGCTGCAGCAGTAGCAGCAGGCTGCACGCCTCGCTTGGAGGCACCAACAGCAACAAAAGAGGCCGTTGTCTTCAGTCCGTGGCGCTGCAGATGAGAGCCAGGAAGGGTCAAGCATCTCCCGTCCCTCCATATGAACAATATCCAGTCGCCGTCTCTGCACTCTGTTGCTGCTGCTACACTGTCGCTGCTGCCTCTGTCCTGCTGGAGCTGCTGCTGGGGTGCTCCGACTGTGCAGTGGCCTATTGCTGGGTTTGGTCTCGCGCCTGCGGTGAAGCAGCGCTGGCCTGTAGCCCCTCTGGACTGCAGACTAATTGAGGCCTCCGACACTCTTTTGTAGAAGCCCTTGCGCGTGACGAGCAACAAGTAACTGCACACGTAGCGACAACACCAGCAGCAGAAGTGACGAAAACACCAAGAGAGCTTGATGCGTTATCCTTAAATAGCTTGTGCATACGTCTCTGCATGCGCCTCTTTTAGCTGCGCCCTGTATTCACTTATGTGATTACAAATGCTCACACGCAAAGGCCTTGTGCATCAATGTACTACTCAGATATGTGTGAAAATGCATTTAGAGATAGGTTACATGCGTGAGGACCTTAAGCCCATGCACAAAATATCAACGCACACAAAACCAAACGCAAGTAAACACCCTAAATATCCTTGGCGCAGCATGCATGCTGGCACAGCGCTGCATGGGAATTGCACTCTTTGAATACTGCCTTTCCACCTTGCAAAAGAAGCAAAGCTTCCCGGAAGCCTGTCTCACACAAACGTCCGAAATCAAGAAAAATAGAGCCAGCGTTTCTTTAAGCAGTTTGCAGACCTCTTGCTGTCTTTTTGACTTTCTATTAGCTCCTCTTCGCCATCAAAAGTCTCAAGCCCATCTCCCTCTCCAGGATTCGGGCGCTGCAAAGCCCCTCCGGCGCTCTTAGTTGAAACTTGGGGGCCTTTTCGAAGAAACAGTGTCTTGCGGGGGCTCCCGTACTTCCTATCTATTTCTTGTAGTTCCTCCTTGATGAGGGTGAAGAGCTGAGCGTCATCTGACAAAAGGCGACGGAGTCTCTCTGCCTTCCGGCGTGTCTCTTCGAGCTGCTGCTGCTGCTGCTGCTGTTCAAGCTGCAGTAGACTAGAAAGCCGCATGCGCAAAAGCCCCTTGGCCTGCACCTCCGTAAAGCCAAAGGGCTGTCCTGTGTACAAGATGCAAGAGAACTGAAAATAAGATGAAGGCAATAAGGCAACAACAGCCAGAAGTAATCGCGAAAAAATGCAAGCGTCAGGGAAGAAGGAAGAAATTACGGACTCATTGTATTCGTACCTAAGTAATGACGCGGCGAGCTTTGGTCTACTATGTGAGTATGAATTCTGTCATCCACTGTGTGCACCCGTGCAATTTTGCTTCTGATTAAAGGCAAAATAGTTAGCTCATGCTTTAAAAGCATGCAGATACAGGAAAGCCCATACATCGAAAGCGTACTTTTGGTACTCATAAAAAAATGCATGCATACGCATGTCAAAGGACACAAGCGCATAAATACGTAAATGAGTACACGAAGAGAGAGCTTATGCCCGCTTAACACAAATAACTGCACTTTTACTTGTTTGATCAAGACGAGTGCTTACATAAGTAAAACGCTACGCGTGAGTGAGATTCAAATGCACACTTAAAACATTCTAGAAAATATATACCCTTCCTCCACTTTGACCGTATTCATGTACGCATGCACATGCATATATGCGCAGCCTGCAATTGTGCATGCGTCTGCCTGCCTACCCATGAGCTTGCTGACCACCTCTTCCGCGTCTCTGCAACGCTGAAGCAGATCCACAATTTCTCGCGAGTGTTTTGCTGCCTTTGTGCTGCCTTCAAGAATGTGCTGCTGCTGCAAGAGCAGCTGCTCCTCCCGTTCCGTGCGGGCTCTCACGGCTCTTAAACGAGCTTGAAGCCACGACTCTAGTAAGTCCCTAAGAGCCAAATACAGATCAAACGACTCACACAATACCTTGAATTCTTGTTATCCACTGTAGACCCTAGGCACTAAGGCATGCAGCTGCGCTGGATTACATATAATGGCTGTAGCGGGTCTGGTTGTCACCACCTCCAGTGATAGCAGACTCGGGCTATAGGACACTAGAGCTTAGAATCAATGAACCACGCAATGTACCTAATTGAGAGGCTGTGTGGATGCTTTCCGTCCTTAAGGGCCACAAAGTTGCATTGTACAGACACCTCAAGCGCTGTGCTGGACACCAACTGCCTCCAAACCTCGCGAGGTGACGCCTCAGGCAGCAGTTCAAACACTACGCGGAGGCCACTGAAATCGCTTTCGTCTCGGACGTCTGACGCAGGAGCCACAAACAGAGCGACACACGCTGCGGACCATAGATCCCGGCGTTCTTTGAAAAAATCACAAGTTCCCAAAACTGAACGTCCTGAAAAGTATTTCGCGAAGCATTCTTATTCTCAATGCCTAGGGTACCGACCGCTGGGCTTTGGCTGCATGTTGTGGAATCTGAAACCCTGCCTTGAACACTCCATCCTAAATGTTTACTTCAAAAGCTCTAGTTGCTTTCTCGTTTGGCCGCATCCCTCTAGCTACGAATCATCCTTGTTGATGGCACTAATAAGAATGCTTGGATAAAGATAATAAGCTTGAGAGGGTGAGTTCTATATCGTGTACCAACTGTGAAACTACTAAGGCGCGAATCAAGGAAAGATTTGGAGTTTAGGATACAACGTTTCTTCTTACTTGAAATGTAAGGGAGAAGGCGCTCATTTGCAAGTCGCGCAGCGGTTTGCACAAGTTCCCCCTGAATCAGGACGAAGAAAGACAAAAAGAAGAGAGGAATCAGTGAAGAAAAGGGAGAGCATACAGAAGTGTCCGACACGACAAGGAGACAATAATGAAGGGCACAGAGGATGCAGACAAGTGTTGCTTTTCTGCCTTACAGAAAAGAGGACTTGAACAGTCCTCTTTCTGTAATCTAAGTTCCCTCTTGTCCTTTTGCAAAAGGTGAATGCGCAAGATGAAAGCAAATACATGCATTGGCACTTTCTTTACAACTTGATATCCAAGCATCGGACCCTGACCTTATTGACACCATAGGGAAGCTCTGTGACCACTATCTGCAAGCACTGTGGCCCTCCACGTTGGCTTGGTCCCTGTTTCTGTCTCTTGCCACCTCCAGCAGAAGTAACAAGGTGATGCTTCTCCTTCACTTCTACAAAGCCCCGGGCTCGCAGCCGCACAGATCCGTGGCCCTTCCTGTATGCTGCAATGGCCTCAGGCGGCTGCACTAGTAGGCCCCCCGTAGGAAAGTCTGGACCGGGCAGCAGCCGGTAAAGTGCAGCATCTGAAATGCGCGGGTTGCTGCAGCAGCAATACCAGCAATGAAAGCATAACCGTAAGCAGCAGCAGCAGCAGCAAAACAAACAAATAAAAGGAACACTACTCCAAGAAGATGCCACCGTAGCGTCCACACAAGGATAGAGCCTAGTTCCTTGAAAGTAGGCCGTACTCAATCAGAGCAATGCATGCAGAGACCACTTCGCTGAGGTTGTGTGGGGGGAGGCTTGTAGAGAGGCCCACAGCTACTCCAGCAGTTCCTTGCAACAGTAGCAATGGCAAACGTGCGGGGAAAAAGTCGGGCTCCACCTGAAGTCGTAAACAGAGCAGATCCTAAAGCCTTCTGCCCCTCTTCTGTACGAGAAAACCCGTTTCAGGGGTTTTGCAAATGCTTCTTTGAAGCCTAAAATGCCTGAACTTCCAAACTTTCGCCGAGTGTTGCATGGCAGGGAAAACCCTGCAGAATCCTGCGGCCTCTGTTTACCTCTGTGGCGTCGAAGTTGCTGCGAAAGCCGCAGGCCGAGGTGTGCAGGTCCTTCAGGAGAACATCCTGGCTGAGTGCAAAAGCCGTAAGCCACAGTGCCAAATCGCAATCTCTAGCTTCTCAAAAGGTCCAGTTTGCAAGCCTCCAGCAATTCCTCAGCTGGCCAGAGTGCAGGTTTTTGGGTCTTTGCTGCCTGCAAAGATCCCTCTATAGCCCCTAATTAGCGCCAAGCTCTTATGTAAAGGGCTAAAAGCTTAGTCCCAGCTCACCAGAAAGCAGACAGCCGGCATTCTGTGTAGCGCATTGCAGCTGCTGGGTCACCGTCAACAGAGCCAAAGTTCCCGTGGCCTTCTATGAGCGGCAGCTGGTAAACAAATGGCTGCGCCAGTCTGCTCACAAACCCTAAACCCTAAACCCTTCTCATTCAGCTTACGCCTTGCAGCCAAGGCTTGAGCACTGCCCTTGATTCTGATCAATCTGCAATTGCCCCAGGTCTAAAGCACGGGGTGCGTGCCTGACAGCATTCGTTGCTAGAGCTACTTTTGCTGCTGCTGCTGCTGCTGCTGCTGCTGCTGCTGCTGCTTTTGCTGCACCGGACGAGAGCGTCGTATACGGCTTTGTCTCCGTGGGGATGAAATTTACCCAGCACCTCCCCAACCACTCTCGCGCTCTTTCTAAAGGGCCCAGCGTGGCTGAGACCCAGTTGCTGCAGCAGCTCGCAGCCCACAAGCAATTTGGTTTCAAGTCTAAAACGCCAGAGAGCCTCAGGGCCTTCAGCTCTTAGCCCAGTCTGCACTCACCTGCATGGCATATATAATCCTGCGGTGAACAGGCTTTAGCCCATCTCTTGTGTCGGGAAGGGCCCTCGAGTGAATTGTGGAGATGGCATACTGTCCAAAGCTCTCTATCAATTCATCCGCAAACTCACAAGACAAGGCCCGCTGTGAATTCTCCTCTGCTGCTGGTTCTTTTGTGCTTGCTCCAGGCGAGTCGCCGGGCGCAGCTGGGCTTGCTGCTGCTGCTGCTGCTGCTGCTGGTGCATCTGCTGCCGCAGTAGCAGCAACAAGGTGGGAACTGTTGCGGAAACTGAGCTGCGGTGTGCAGATACAGACACTTGCTTTCTTCCGCACAGGGAGAAGCCCCGTCAGCCCCTTAACTGAATAAGCCAGGGGGCCCCTCACCCTGACGGGCAGAGAGGGGTCCCCCCTGTGAGGGACCACGGGGGCCCTCAGGAAGGCCTCACTGGAAGGCACTTGGAGCAGCAGTGCGACGACGGAACAGCAGAAGACCCAAACGCCCCGCATCGTGGCTTCGACTGCTGTGGCTCTGGGCCTAATGGCTCAGCATTCAATAGTTAAGATTGGCGGGGGTTCACAAGCCGCGTGGCCACAAAGCCCCCCCCCAACGACGGGGATCGTCGATCCCCATCGGCCTATGAGCCAGGGACTCTCATTGAGACCCACAGACTCTGCGACGCAGAAATGGAAGCCAGTTTTGCCGCTTAGCGCTGAGATCTTATGACTGTATGGGGGGGGTGGTGGGACTTTCAACTCCCATGAAACTGCCGGAGCCGAGCCACTCCTGCTTCATCTCTTCCTCTTAACAGCAGGCCAAGCTCTTCTGTAGGCTTGCAGCTGAAGGCTGAGGTTTTACGGCCTACAGCGACTCTCGAAGGTGGGGGGCCCTTGCGCCGACTCGGGGGGTTGGGGCCCCTCACTGGGCCCCCACTGGTCAACAGGAGCTCTTGCCTTAACTATATTTTAGGTGGGGCTCTCAATTTTCATTTCTGCGTCAAAAAATTTACAGGAATCACCTAACTTTCACCTCACTTTCCAATCGATGCCTCTCGCTGGAGAGCATCGGCGGGTGCTCGCAATGACACGAGTTTGCGTTCTAGCCGGCAGGTTCCCCGCAAATTACTTTATTCGAAAAGCACAATCCATAAACAACATAATTTTTTTCTGAGAGGCAATTCTTGAGACAGAGAAGCCACTTCTCAAGCGTGGGATGTCTGTACACCGCAGATCCGAGCTCGCGAGCGCCTCTTCGCAGGCAAGGATGCCACCATGCGTCTACTACATTTTATCAAACTAGTGTTTTTCGTAGCGCCTATAAATGAGTCAACTACAATGATCAGGGGTCTTAAGGGGCTACGCGGAGGGCTCAAACCCCGGACCGCCCCAGGGTTCACCGGGCAGCTGCGTCCCCTGTGCTGTCCCACAGCAGCTCCTCGCTTGAGGGACGCAAGGCCCAAGCAATACATGGTTTCTGGGCCTTTGTGGCTTTCCAGTTGTGGAGTTCTTGGGAGAGTCATCCAGAGGGGGATGAGAGTTTCACAAAGATGTGCATCAGGGGTCTCCCCCCCAGCTGCTAATGGCGCACAGGTGAATCGCCTTGGGGACTTTTCTCGGGATTTTCGCGGGATCACACAAGCTACAAGCATGAAGCAGATGAAGTTGTGTCTGTGAGGGGCTTGTTCATATGTTCCGTTGGTCTATGCTAGTGGCAGGACCTGTGTCTGTCTTTTTCAGTGAAGTTCAATCCCGTCACGGGCTTCCAGACACCAAAACGCCGTTGCGATGTAAAGGCGCTTCTGCTGCATGCAGGAAACTGCTGAAGAGAGGATGGTAGCTGCCCCAGCTCCAGCTGCAGCTGCAGCAGCTGCTGCGGCTGCTGCTGGGGCAGCTGGTGCGGCAACAAGGGCACCCGCAGGAGATCAAAAGAAGCCAACAAAAGTGACCAACAAAGGACACGACCCCCAGATGAAGGGCCTACTGTTGTTGGAGGCAATTCCCGATTCCCCAGATCTGGGTATGGTTTATATCGGCCGAAGTGCGGAACAGGTGAGGTGATCATACACCTCAAATGTACAGTGATTCTTTTCTCCTTATACCCCCGTATGCGTGGCTACGAAGAATCCTTAGTACCGTTTTCCTTTTCTGATATTTTATTTGCGACCTATTTTCTTTCTTGTGTGGTCTTTGCGGTTTTTTTCAATGCAGAATGAGCGCCTTTCTTTTTCTTTTTCGAAGCCGTCAGACATTTGGATGCATGCAGAAGGGGTGCCTGGGGCCCACGTGCTGCTGCGGCTTCCAAAGAAGGCCTCATCTATGGACGAAAGTTCTTTTCAAGAAGATTCTTCTCAAGGGAAAACTCGAGTGGAGTTACCCCTGAAGGAAAGCCCCGCTGGAGGCCCTCCAAGGGCAGCCTTGGCGTTCGCAGCAGATTGTGCAGCTTACTTTTCCAAAGGCAAGACGCAGCGGCAGGTGCCTGTTGTCTGCACAACTGCAGGCCAGCTCACTAAACCCTTGGGATCCCCGCTGGGGACAGTGGCGATTCGGGGAAAGACTCACAGACTGACGGGCCGGTGAGGTGCAACTGAGTGCATGCATGCAGCCTCAAGTCTACTCACCAGCATCAACCAAAAATTGTTTTTTCCCCGGGATTATGGGCACTTATGAAGGCACAAGTTTTGAATTTAAGGGTTTTTGGGCTAGGGTTTCGGGTCTAGGGTTTGTGGTCCAGTGCTTGCGTATTGAGGCTCGTGCTTTCCCCACAGGCCAAGCCGCGCGGCCCCTCGTATATCCGAGGCTATACTAAAAAGACGCGAACAAAATGAAAAGAAAAAGACAAGAAATGCCAAAGGCTCAACTGGCCAAAATCATGCAGCAGCTGCAGCAGAAGCGCCGGCGGCAGATGCTGCAACTGCAGCGCCAGAGGCAACAAATGCTGCAGCAGCAACTGCAGCACCCACTGTAGCAGCAGCAGCATCAAACGTAGCGGCAGCAAGAGATGTTGCAGCACCAGCAACACCAAATGCGACAGGAGCATGCCTTGTTGGAGGCGCAACGGCCGTCGCAGCAGAGCCATCAGCAGGAGCAAACGGAACCGCAAAGCTGCAGCAACGACAACAGCATTTAAAGACACATATGAAGCAGCAAAAACAGCAACACGCTTCAGATATGCAGCAGGAACAGCAGCCGCAGAAGTAACAACAGCGACTGAAGCAACTTGGAGTGCGTCTCAGAGAGACCCAGGGTGTGGCGTCCTCTGTGCCCCTCCTCTTGATATTTGGAAAGTAAAGATCCTGTTTTTCCCCTTACTTTTTTGATTGCGCTTTCGTAATTTCTCTATCCAGGTTTGCGTAAATGACACTGCCCAGAAAACCTTGCAAGAGGCGAATGGACAACAATTGTAGTGTCTGTTTCTGTCATCCTATCTGTGTAAGTAGCAAAATATGTCTCGCCTACTAGCGCAACCTCCGCAATTGATAGCCCCCCTATATATGAAGCAAACTGCCCAGCAATAAGAGGCCCCAACTGACTGCTTGGGCTCCCCCTAAGTAAAGTGGGCGTTAAACAGAGTGCCTCCAGGACTCCCGTTAGTCTCATAGTGAACGCTTTGCACAAAGTTCAGAGTTAGGGCGCAGCGTTTAGTACGCGGGGCCTGAGGCGTGCAGAGGGCTTTTCAAAGTCGTCTTTTGTGAGGCTCTTCCAAGTGCTGTACATCATGGCACCCCGTAGCCCTGACACGCAGTGCATGCAGCCGCGAAGCCGCCACAGGAAACAGCACGCTACCTGAGGCTGGCTGGGGTCTCCCCGCAGCTGTCGCACGTAGCCCCAGAGCCCCACGTCCCTGCTGCGTCCCGCTGCTGCTGGTCCCTCACAATAGCAGCAAGACAAGCAGCAAACGATGGCAGCGGCCCCGTGGAGGATCTTGGAGGAACACCTGAAGAAAGCCCCCCTTTAGCGGGGACAGCAGCGTCTGGTGCGAACGGCACTTTGCCTATTGGCTCCTCAGTACACGTTGGGCGACTCTCCTCTCTTCTACCCACTTCCGCCACTGCCAACTCTGCTGTTCTTTGTGATGTTTCCGAATTTTCTAACGCCGCAGCAACAGCACCAGCGAGGTGCGTGCCTTGCGGATAAGTGTCTACGGGTGTCAGTGCGGCTGCGAGTGCCCGCAGCGTGTGGAGGGACACGGGGAGAAGGGGGGGCAGTGCAGGGGCAAAGAACTCCCGCAGCGTTTCTGTGAAGCGTTGCCTGTAATCGCCTGGGGATAGGACAGTGGGCTGGAGGCCACTGGTCATGTAGGCGAGGGCTTTGCCCAGTTTCTCTACGTGTTTGTCCCACGTATACTTGCGGAAAAAATCAATGAGGCCGAAGCATATCTCTGCGGTTTCCTCGTAAACCACAACCAACAGCGAGTAGTCAACCACCTCAAGACGCTGCAGCAAAGAAAGGTCCTGCTGCAGCGCCTCCCTAAAGGCACAGACGTCACTGGAGTGCATGCACAACGCAAAGCCCCGAGAGTATTCGCGAAAATTTTGATCCCATAACACTGGCACGCACTCCAACGCTGCATGCACGTCCAAGGATTCGAACTCCCCAGCGGCTGCCGCTGCAGCTGATATTTCAATTGCTGCCCTTGCTTCAGCTGCTGTGACTGCTGGAGTTGCTGGAGGCGTTGCTGTAGAAAAGAAGCGAAAGAGACTTTCGCCTGCACAGAAACTGTCGCACAGTGCCAGCTTGTGTCAGGCAAGCCAGAGACAAAGAAGGGACAAACCAATCTGAAGGGTAATGAAAAGGAATATGAATGAGTCTCCGGTGCATATGAAAAAAAGTAAAGAGAGCGAAAAATGTGCAATGAACCCACCTGCCGCTGGGAAGCCAGCGTCTTTGCTAGAAAATGGTTCTTCAGTGGCTGCCAAGATCTTAGGAGAATAATTTTCGTCCGAGCTTACTGCTGCTGCATCGTTTGCTGCTGGGGTCGCTGTAGATGCGGCTGCTTCGTTCAGCACTGCAGCAGCTGTCGTTCGATTCTGTCTCCCCGCTGTCCTTGCAGCAGCCCCACCACCCGTGCAGCTATTGCTGCTGCTGTTGGCGCCACTGTGAACTGCGTGTGAATCCGTTTCCGGTATATACCTTTGCCTGCCGAGTCCTTTGAGGTCGAAGACCCTGATGGGCCCCTTTGGTGCCCCTCCTTCTCTGTACCTTAGGTTACTAAGGGCAACGTAATACCTTTTGTCTCCATTTATTGTATTCTTTACTTGAAATAGACCCAAAATTGGGGTTAGGGCAGACGGCCTTCCTTCCAATAACACGCGGGAAAAATGGCGGAAGAAAGAGTCACTCTGACACAGCAGCAACTTGACCTCGTGACGGTTTAACTCCTTCAATACATAAACCCTGAGCACGGAGAAGGCAAAAACGAGGATTCACATTGCAGTTAAAACGCAAAAAAATGTAACGGAACGTCGATAACAACAGCACGACCTTTATGTAAAAATTATGCACGACGACACCACCCCCCTAGGCTGAGCATCGTGTGCAAGCAGCCAACCGAAACGAAAACAAACAAGCAGAGAAGTGCAGGGATAGGTATGGAGACAAAGGCATAAGACAAGAGGAAATCATGCCGAGAAAGAGGAATGGATGCGCACATAAAGTCAGATGCATCGGTGACCATTCATAGTGTGGGGTATGATCCCGGGTCTACCAGTGGATATGTGAAGGGAACTGGGCTTCAGGATTGATAAGATGTTTACATATGCATTGTAGAAAGGCCATAGGCTTTAAACTGGCCTTCAGAGTTTTGCTCACCCATCCGATGATAGCGTAAAGGACGCCCCGCTTTTTCCTCCAAACAGTTTGACAGGCGTTGCGCTTTTGATAGAGCAGCAAAACTGGAGATCATCTCCGCACAGCAAATGCCTCAAAATGTGAAACTGCAGTACACAAAAAAAAACAAATTGCTTCCCAAGTTGCTTTCAATCTCGTCGCTGGTATCAGTACCAGTTCCCACCGTGCTCCAGACTGTACCCTTTCATACACAGGCGGGCTGCTGTTCAGCTAGCCACCCAAAAGCTAGTTGCCTAGCCACCAGCTGGACTCTGCAAGCCATCAACAAGCCGTAAGCTGGCCTCCAGAGAGGGTTCTGGGAATGCATACTTGTGGGGCAAAGAAAAGAGTCACATTGTGAGATCGATTATCCCCCAACTGGTGCACCTGCACATGCTGCTCGCCGCTGTCTATGGGAGCCTCCAGCACACCACGTAGTAGTCTCAGCTCTGTTTCATTCGCTTCATCCTGCAAAGCCGGACTGCATGGAGACTCACGGCCAGGTCCCTCCCTGAGCCACCACGGAATTCCCAAAGTGCCCTCTTCAGGCGAAAGCGCCACGAATCTCTGAAAGTTTCCAACAAACGAGACACCTTCAGCTGGCACTGGCCAATCTGCGCAACAAAATGGAGGCACAAAGAGACAGCAGCTGAACAAATCGCAAGCCAGAAGACCGCGGGGACCTGATTGGCCCGGATGCCTCCTCAAGGAGCCCTGCCCATTCCCTTTCGTTTCCTCTGGATTCATGGCATCTCCCCGTCCCTGAAGGCTTCTCGATTTTAGAGGCCCTTCACACACTAGCGGCTGCCTTTTAAAGTCTGTGCGTGAAAAGCCTCCCCAAGAAGTTTTGCTCTCTTCGAGAAATCCCTCAGAGAGTTCAGCCAACACCACGGCCAGCGCTGAAGGCAGCAGAAGGCACCCACGGCTGCAAGAGCCACCCCACACAGACCATCTTTCTTTTGATGCGGATGCTTCATCACTACATGGGATCTTGGGTTCCGAATGAGTCTGTTTCCCCCCACAGGATGATGCATTCACAACCCTGCTGGGGCTTCTTGTTTTCGCTAGCCTCCGTGCTCTGCAAAGCTCCACAGCACAAGTGCCCAGGCAGCACAGGCACGGCTTGCTGCTCTCATATGGTTCCAATGGCGCAGCTTCTGCAAAGGCTTCTGCAGAAGCATGCGTATAGTCCTCTTTGGAGGCTTTTACTTGTGCTTCTGGAGGGCATTTTGCGGGGGCCCCTGTGGGGTTTATACATTTTCCACATAAGCCCCCACAACAAGCGCCCGGAGTATTGACGAATTCTGTCGTCCATCTACGCTTCAGTTGCTGTGCTGCTGCGGGGCTAAGAATGGCTGAGGCTATGAGAGCCCCTACATCTTTGGATTCCTGAGGAGGCAAAAAGCCATGAAGGCCCTCTTTGGAGCGAGCAAGTATGTCAGAGACGGAGGCTTCAAGAGCATGCAAAGCTGCGGCTGTGAGGCGACGCAAACGGTGCAAACAGACAGTTTCATGGCTAGGCGTTGTACAGTTGCTACCGAGCAAAGCTGTGTTGCTTTGGCCGGTAAGTGAAGAAGCAGCAGCAGGAGCAGCAGACAGCGGCTGCCAACTGCTGAACCGGCGACAGGGTTGTTGCGGAGGCCCTGAGTGAAAAGGATCCACTTTAAACGTCCCCTGAAGGCCAGCTGCTGCTCCGAATGCGGGAGGTATCAGGAGCCTGCTTGCTGCTGCTGCTGCTGGCTTGCTTGTTGTGGCTGCTGACGATATTGCTGAAGCTGCAGGAGCTCCAACGGGCACACGATTCGCCGTTGCACGTCCAGCGGACTCCAAGCAGCGTGCGTCTGATTGGAAATCCCTTGAATTTGCTGCAGCCGCAAAGGGTTTTCCAGACTCTGCTGTGGACTTGTCAGCCCTAGCTTCCTGGGGCCCCCCTGCATCTGCTAATGGGGCCCCCAGCGGGGCTCCCTCCTCACCAGCAGGGGAGGCTGGGGATAGAGGGGCATCCTCGTCTTTGACAACCCGCCATACAACTTCGCACGAAGCGCTGCGGTGCCGGCATGACTGCAGGGGCGCTGCTGCTGCTACGCTTGCTGCTGATGCTGCGGTTGCTGCTGCGTCTGTTGTTCTTGGGCTGTACAAACGGCCGTCCCTTGTATCACTAACAGTTGGCGTTGCTGCTGGCGGGTGTAGCAAAAGAGGTAGCATCTTTCCAGTGCAATAGACAGTTCTTTTGCTTGGCCGAGGCTCCATCGTTGCCACAGCGGTTGCTGGTGCTGCTGCTGCTGCGGCTGCCGTTGGGCCCTGTCCGGTGGCTGCGCTCCAAAACGGCGAATCATTTACACGCGGTGTTCGTATTCCGGTCAGTACTACGAAGCCTGCTGACTTCCGCGGGCTTTGCTCTTCTGCAGCAGCCATGGAATCAGCAGTGGCTGCTGGTGCAGCGGCAGGATCTACAGATGCTGCTGCTCCTTCCTGCTGGCTCGCGGTATCGTTAGGGGGTATTACAAGGGGAAGCAGGCTGGGCGACGCGGGGAGCTTGGCCTCTCTGAGGGCATCCTCTGCACCGCATGCAAACCTTTTGAAGAGAACAGAGCAGCACACTTCGAAATATTTGTCCAAACAAAACCATGAAAAATCGCAGGCTCGAAGGAGCCGCTCAGCTGTCTTCCAGCAGCAACAACTCTTTTCTGCCAACGTCATCCCTGGTGCATTGTTCTGCGATGTTTTTGCTGCTGCAGCCTGATTCTCTTTGCTGCACGGACCCTGCTGCTGCTGCCGCTTCAAGGTCACTTGCTGAAGCGAAAAACTGAACAACACGAGAATGGCCGCTGCTTGTTGCAACTGCTGCAGCAGCAGCGACAGACTGCGCTGATGCTCCACCAGCAGCTTACAAACAGTTGACCACAGGCGCCACAAAGGTCCCCCAGGAGGACCCCTTGGTGCCCCTTGATCTGAGGGTCCAGCGAAGTAGCTGCAAAGGGGTGACCGAATTTCAAGAGGAGCCCCTTGAATCAGCAGTTCCTGCTGTTTCTCTGTTGCCTTTATTTGCCGCTCCACCGCTGCCGCAGTAGAAGTCAAGAATGTTCTTCCGCGCGTAATCCACGAAACCTGCGACAAGCAGGGCACAAAGCCGCAAACCCTGAGCTTTAAAGAAAACGTCGAGAGCGCTGTAGGGCACAGTGTTCTTTTGTTGCAGTGCGTATAGACTGTTTCCGAATGAATAACTGGAGTAGATGTTTTTGCAGATACGGCTGTTGCATTCGGCGCTACTGTCATTTTAAGTGGTGGTTGAGTGTAATGCTCCTGCCTTGTTTTCGAGGAGACAGCGCACACTGCCCTCCAGATTTCTTTGAAGTGCTTGACTTAGCGCGCACCGCCCCGCGGATGCTGAAGGAGATGAGCCTGCAGCGGCGTCTTTCAGGGAAACCTCAGTGAGACATCCCGCGACTGGAGCATAACGATCTCCAGGAGCGCCCTCTATTGCAGCAGCAGCCACCTCTTTTGCTGCTTCGTGAAGCTGACGGCGAGCGGAGCAGCACATGCTGCCAGAGAGGCACGCGTCCTCTTGTTGCTGGCAGGAGACAAGTGGCGTGCCATCATCAGCAAGTGCTGCTGCTGCAGCTCCTCCACCCGGTGCCGCTGCAGGCGCCTTTAATGCTGCTTCTACTGGTGCTGGCTTCGCTGGTGTGTGTACGGGCTTCCCTGCTTCGGATGCGAGCAACGCAGTAGGTGATGCTGCGGACTCATTTGCTGCTGCTGCTGCAGATTCGGTTACCGAGGCGTCAGCAGCCGGGTCCGTTGAATCACGGCAAGGGGGGATTCTTGAGATAGGTCTCAACAGCTGATGGGGGGCCCCTTTTTTGCATATAGAGTAGACCGTTAGGCTCTGGTGGCTGAAAGCCAAGGTCTTAGACGGACAAAAAGACAAAACAAGAGGGCAGGAAGGCCACAAATGAGAACACACGAAGGGGATCAGAAATACACCCTCTGCAGCTTACAAATAAAGTAGGTCGACCGTGCAGTATATTCTTTTAAAATTCCATATTGTACATGTGTGTGGAGCTGAGGCAACTCGTGCCATTTTAAACTGCAAATGTGTTGATATACGTATAATGACGCATGTGCTAGGAGTGACCATACAAGAAGGGACAAGTCGAAAAGAAATACTTTTAATCCAGGATGCTTATGCCTCTGCCTCTTCCAGAAACTAGCCTGCACCTTTCAGGTAAACTTTTTCGACTACACGTTCCTACTTCCCCTGCTGCACTAAGCTTACGCTTTAAGGAGCTAGCAATTGTTCCCTCAGCGCAGCCACCAGCAACCAGCAGCTCCGCACCTAATAAGGTGGAGGGCAATAGCAACATTGCAACAACGGCTGCAGCTGCAGCGCCATCAGCAGCAAGCACGAAGAGTGTACCTACAGCGTTTCCTGATGCGAAGTAAAATGTCCTGTCTCTAAAAATAGAATGGGGGCAACTAGGCACTCTCTTGTCTCCATTCAGCACCTGCTCGCGCTCCTGTTCCAGCGGCTGGTGCTGCTGTTGTTGCAGCACCCCCTGTTGCTGGTCCACCTGCTGCTGCTGCAGATCCCCGCTACGGGTACCGTCTCCCCTAAGAGTCTCGTCAGTTAGCAGCAACTCCAAAAATCTAATGAAGGGAAGGTCGCCATATCGGCCAATATCTTCAGAAGCCCCAAGGGCCCCACCACCACAGCGCCGGCACGTTTGCCACCAACCTACCCTAGCAGGGCCTCCATTCTTTTCAGTGTAATCCCAGCTCCCTTCTGTAGCTGTTGTTTCTGCTGTTTGTCCGGCTGGAGCTGCTCTGATGGGCTCTGATAAAGCTGAAGGCAAATCTTTCGCGGCAAACAAGGCACCCTCAAGCTTGCTGTTGTACCTGACGCTATCCGCTGCCGTTGATGCTGCAGCCTCTGTTGCTGCTGGCGTGTCTCCCGTTGCGTTTGCTGTTGCTTCTGCAGTTCTCGCGGGGGGCAACGGAGACAACATAGGGGACCCTTCGTACCTGCTGCGGCGGCGGGCAGCAGCGGGTGCGCGCGAGACATCCCCTTGAGGCACTAGAAGACCTTCCTGCATGCGCATAGCACAGCCAGCAGCAGCAACTTGAGCTACAGCGCAAGGCCCTTTGCGTACCTGGCAGCTCGCGTGGCAGCGGTTCAGAAAGCTGGGGTCTGGAATTAAGGGTTTGTCTGACATTGAACGTAACAACAACTCGGTTTGTGTCTCTCGTGAACGCAAGGGAGTGCTCATTAAGAGGCCTTCTGCATCTGCTATCCCCTGCAGGGCAGCTGCGTGCCCCTGGATGCTGCTGCAAGAAGAGGCACCAGCGGCTGGCGACTTCGCGCAGCGTAGCCCCAAAGGGGCTAAAGGACAGCGCGCAAGGGCACCGCCGGAGAGCTCCCGAAGTTCCTGTGGAACCGGGGGACCAAGGGGCCCCAAGGGTCCCAAGGGAAGCGACGGCCCCAGAGGCCCCAGGGCTTCCTGCTCCCGTTGCGCACTGCTGGAGTCGGCAGCTCCAAGTGATGCCTAGAGAAACAATCTGGGCCTCAAGGCTGAAAGCCCGCCTCAGCAGCAAAGTACCCAGGCATCTTCTTCCCTGCCCCACATTATTCTCCTCTCCGAAGACAGGAGCAGGAGCAGCAGCTATTTCATTCCTGACTGCTGCTTCAGGTGCTTGCTCTGCAGCAGAAAAAGCCGTGGTCTGTAAAGCATGGTGCAGCGGAAGAATGCCACCAGTGCCGCCGGTCGTAGGAACCCACAGGGGCTCACCCAGGCCTGTGGGATCGGCTGGAGGAGCACCAGGGATATCCAAGTTGCAGCTTGGAAGCCCTTCTTCCTCTCCATCTATGAGCGTGAGAAGCTGCACTGCTGCGACTGCAGGACAGTTTGTTGCAGCGGCCGCGGCTGCTGCCGCAGCTACTGTCGGTGGATAATTGGTGCTGCTTGGGGGCCCCTCTAAGGTGCACATGCATTCCAGTAAGCGCCGCTCCAAGTCTCGGGGGCCCCCTGATCCCACAGATATGCTGCAGCATTGCAGCCAGCACTTGAGGGGTCTTCGCCTGAAGGTACTCTCCAGCAATTTGCTGACCATGGCCGTTGCAGCATCGCCCGCAGTGCCGGTGCTGTCGCTGTTGCTGCTGTCCTGCTGCTGTCGCTGCTGCAGCAGCGCTGCTGCTGGGGTGTTGCTGCAAAGAGTCTGTACCCTGCTGGCTCCAGCTATTGAGTCATCATCGTGAGGCAGCTCCCCCAAGCCAGGACAACGGCTTTCCTCTGACTGCGGCAGCAAAAGCTGCCGTTTTGTTGCTGCTTCAATCCAGAGGGGCCCCTGAGGGCCGCCTCCCGGGTAGCAGCAAGCAGCAATGAATTTCAGTTCTTGCTGCAGTGCAAAGGCAGCACAGAGGCCCCTCCACAATACTCGCTTGTATGTTTCTGCCTCTTGGTCTTTGCCTGACACTTTTACTTCAGGCCATGCTGCCGTTGGTGCTGCTGCTGCTGCTGCTGCTGAGGGGGGAAGCACCAGGCAAATAGTCCAAAAGCTGCTGGGGGGGCAGTCCGACAGAATGAGGTGAGACGGTGCTCCTGGGGTTGGGGCCCCCCAGTGCACAGAGCAGCTGCCCAGGACCGTCTGCTGTTGCTGCTGCGCTGTTTCTGCTGCTGCTCTTGCTGCTGCTAGTTCAAGAGAAGCCCACAGGGGGGCCCCCGTGGCTCTGCTGGCCCTTAGCAGGCTGGCAAACGGGACGCCAGGAACGGCTACAATTTTTAGAGCTGCAAGGCGCAGTAGCAGTGAGAGAGGTAGGGACCCCGATAGCAGCAGCAGGTTTGGCTGCAGCAGCGCCAGCTGCTGCAGCAGCACCCTTAGTGCTAGTGTTTGTCTCCTCTGCTCCGTCTCCAAGTGTGTGAACCGGCCTGGGGGCCCCTCAGCAACTCTGCCCCCCAACTGCAGATCTCCGTGGACCAGCAGCACCCGTGCTTGATGCAGGGGGAGCAGCTGCTGCTGCTGCTTGTGCTGCAGCAGCAGAGGCAGCACGACCCCGGGGAAGGCTCGGGAGTCGGACATTGACTGACCAGGGAAGCAGCAAGCGTGCACACAGTCCCCAAGAGACACCGCAGCGGCAGCAGCCGATGCATGCAGCGCAGACACCACAGACAAGATCAGCCGCAGCAGCACACAAGCTGCAGCAGCAGGCAGACCCTCAAGCACACAGTGCGATAAGACACTCTGGCGCAGAAGAGACAGCGCGTACACCCCGTTTGCAACGCTGCCACAAATCCTGCTGCTACTGCTCTTGCTGTCGCAGCTGCTGTCGCTGCTGCTGGAGGCTCTGTCTGCACTAGAGCAAGGCCCCTGCGGGTTTGGCCAGGGCCCGCCTGCAGTGGGCAGGCGGCATTCATGGGCAAGTAAAGTTGCGTGCGGGGTCCCTTGAAGTCGCTGCTTGGGTGTACGTACACCCCAGTGGCTGGCTTGTGAGTGGGTTTGGGGGATGGGGTGCCTCTGGAGCTTGGTGAGGGGCCCCAGCAGCTGTTGCTGCTTGTGGGCATTGCGCACACAAAACAGACAAAGCCGGATGCTGCTGCTGGCTTCCTGCCCCTGGGGGCCCCCCACCACAGATAAGCAGCAGCTGCTGCTGCAGCTACTGCAGTATATTGCCCCACACAGCCGGCAGTGGTGCCGTCGCCGCAGTGCGGAGAAGGGCGCCCCGCACCCAAAGCATTCCACCGCTTCTGAGTCGGATATCCATACTGCCATGGTCCGGAGCCTCTCCAAGGGCTGCAAGCTCAAGGACCTTGACACCTCCAACCGGAAGGTCTTCGGTCTGGCTGCTGGGGGCCCCTCAGGCCCTTTGTTGGGGGCCCCTCAGGCCCCCTGCAGCTGCTAGAGCGAGATGCAGCACAGACGCCGGCCAGGAGAGGACCGGAAAGCTCCTGAAGTGACCATAGCAGGGCAAGTGCAGGCGAGTAAAGGCATGAGACCGCTGCAGAAGCGGGACAGGCCAGGCTGCTGCCGATGAGACAGTTGTGGCGGCTTTACCGCCGTCCGCGTTGCTAGCAGTCGGCGTTGCAATTCTACTCTTTCTCCATACACTACTTTCAAATTTATAATTGAGGTGAAGGAGATACGGGTCTACAAATGGAGACAGTCAGGAAGCGCTAGTACGCGGGGGCCCCTGAGGGACTCTTGAGAGATCTCGAGAGTCGGTCACGGGGCCCCCGCTTGTGAGGCTAGAAACAGCCTCAGTGCAGTCTCAGTTGGAGCACGCATTCATGTTATCATTTTTGTTCCTTTTTATCCTTCTTAGTTCTTATTAAACCTGAGTTTTGTAATTGACTAATGATTTCCGCCCTTAGCGTGCACTAGAAGGAAGAGTAAAAAAGGGGGCCCCTGGCGCGGCTCCTGTGGCTGCGAGGGCCATTGCAGCTGATGTGGCTGCGCGCCCCCACAGTCATTGTTGCGGCTGCGCTCGTTCGTACTGCTTCTGTGTATTTTTATGCTTTATTATTTGCACTGCTCTTCTTAATCAACTTAATAAACGGGATAAGGTGCAGAGAGCTGTCGTTCTGCTTTTTTCGTCTCTCCCTTGGCCTCTTTCTGCACAAGGCAGGACCCCACTGGCGTCTTGGCTGGGTCCTGATTCTTCTTTCTTTTGGCCTTCTTAGGCACAAATTTGCCCGAATTTTGTCTTTATATTTTCCTTCTCTTTTTCCAGTCCAGGAGCCCTCGCTGCTGCCGCCGGGCCCTCAACGGGGCCCCACTTTTGCATTGTATCGAGAGGGGAAGGAAGAGAATATTACAAGTTTAAGGTTTGGGGCTTTTGCTCGCAGAATCGGCTTCTTCTCTAGGAAAGGGAGCCCCTGCAACACATCGGAGCTGCAGTTGTTTCAAGGGGATCGGAGCCGCAGGCTTCAGGTTCAGGTTTCACGCCTTGGGGTCTGCGGCTTCGGGCTGGTTTGGTGAATATGTTGGCTTTATTGGAGACGGCCGCGGGCTTTGCCTTATTCCGCGTGCGGAATGGGAGCCTGTTGGAGGTGAAGGACGTGGAGAGCTTGCAGGAGGCGTTCAACTCCGCCGAAAAAACGAAAAACATTATAGAGTTGCATGCGTTTTCTCGCTTCAAAGACAACAAGCAAGCCACAGAAGAAACGCTAGCTCTGATAGATGGGAATATGGGCAAGGGCCTCCGACGCTTCCTGAAGAAGCAACTGGCTGCAGAGGGTGAGGCGGCCAAACTGCTGGTTGCCGATAAAAATCTAGGGTCTGCAATCAAAAGCAAATTCAACGCGGAAATTTTATTCTCACCGCAGACTCATGAAATACTTAGAGGCATCAGACAGCACATCGCGGAGTTGCTTGATGGCATCGACGAGAAAGGTAACTTGAAGTTTTGATCGGATCTAAGCGAGCCAGTTCATTCTTTCGGCTTCTATAAACTGTGCAGTGGTATATCCTCTCGTGGGCTGCGCGGCTGGGAGAGCCTGTTTTGTATCTTGTGGTCTTTTTTGCCCCGCGATGCAAGTTAGTACTTACGCTTCAGGACAGAGGGCTTAGACATTAAAGCAGAGCACATACAATGGCACATGCAGCTCACATGCAGCTCACTTCTTCCACTACTTAATGTTGAAGTTTTCGGGGGTATTGTCTGCAGATCGTCAGCAAATGGCCATGTCATTATCGCATTCGTTAAATCGGTTCAAGCTTCGATTCAGTCCTGAGAAATTAGACACCATGATCATCCAGGCTGTTGGTAAGCTGCTCCCTACTTCCGTATTGCTGACATTTTGGCTTTTCTGATCCCGTCTTGTATGATTCTTCGTTTCGGCACTGCGTTTGCCTCTGTATACGTTCCTCCTGGACGCCGTTTTTGGCAGTTTGCACCTTTGCCTTTTGTTGTATATTCTCGTTACCTTGGAATGCTTCGTCTTCGTCCCCCTGTCTGCTCTTCTACTTGTGTGTGACTTTCGCTTTGCTTTTGTAATTTCCATCTGCTCCCGACCATGACTTTGAGTCCTACGATTTCCCACTTGCTCTTCACACTCCGCGCTTTGTTTGCTGGTTCCCCACAATCTCCGTGGGCTCCCGCCCTTTCATGTCGTGCCCTCTCTCTCATCACTTTTGCCGCTGGCCGTCTTTGCCGCGTGTCAGATGCTGTTTCGGCTACATTTCCTCTGCGGACGGTTTGTTTGTCCTTTTGGATGCCTTATGTTTAATTTGCATTTCTACCGAGTTCTGCTGATTTTCTTTATGAACAGCACATGTACACATTGCTTTGTTGTGGTTCTAAGCTCTCCTCGATGACATGGACCGCGAGTTGAACAACTTCGCGATGCGGTTGAAGGAGTGGTACGGGTGGCACTTTCCGGAGCTCTCGAAAATTGTTACTGACAATTTAGTCTACGCAAGAGTCGTACAAAAAATCGGTTTCAGGACCAACGCGAAGAACGCAGATATAGAAGCATTAATACCTGATGAGGTGAGTGGGCCACGACGAGTACACCTCGGATTTCTGGACTGGGCACCAGACAACTGCATGCCGAGCTCTCAACCAGCAAATCCTGGGTCGTAGCATTCTCCGTGCCTTTGCCTATACCAATATTCGGTGTCGCGCGGATTTTTGCTGCAGTCGTTGCACCATTTTGAAGTATCCATTCCATTCGAATTGCATTTGTTCAGCTTTTTATCCATCAGCTGTGTAGCCATCGAATTGAGTTGCGTATTTGTATTTCATTCTCTTGCAGATATGCGCGGAGGTGCGCATGAGCGCGGAGACTTCTATGGGCACCGAAATGACAGAGGAGGATCTGCAGCATATCACCTCGTTGGCATGCAGAGTTGAAGAGCTCGTAGAGTACAGAGCGAACCTGGCAGAGTACCTGAAGCTCCGAATGAGGGCAGTAGCTCCGAATCTAACGCATATGGTCAGTATATTGCTCTTGCACATTGACGGATGAGCAGAAACAGATACTAGCAAAGGCAGAAGAAGACAAAATGAACGGCATGAGCAGGGATATGAGTTGTTGAGAAATAGGAGTATAGCGACGGTTCGTCGACTCGCTGATCGTTGCAGAGTCGCTGCTTCGATATTTAATCTAAGCCATAAGGCCTTTTCTCCTCTCTGTTTTAGGTGGGTGAGGTGATTGGCGCGCGTCTGATGGCTCACAGCGGCAGTCTGCTGTCACTATCTAAACAGCCTGCGTCCACTATCCAGATCCTAGGGGCCGAAAAGGCTCTTTTCAGGGCCCTGAAGACGAAGTCAAACACCCCCAAATACGGCATCATTTATCATGCAGCATTGGTCGGCCAAGCCACGCCTAAGCTCAAAGGTGAGCAGCCACAAGACGACTGCCGCTGACCACGTTGTTGCCGTGATCGGGTGCTGCATTTCCTTCCTCACCTGTTTTTTTCATTCCGCTCTTGTGTTAGTTTTATCCCATCGCATTTCATTTCTGTTGTGTTTTTTTCCCGGCCTCTTCTTTTGCGCATTGTCAATTATCTCTTTCTGCGCCGTTATCGTGGTCTGCAGTGTTATACTCGCAGCTGCTCACTATGCATTGTATGATCGTCCTTGTTGGCCTTTGCTCTTTCTTGTGTTCATTTGCAGGGAAGATATCACGAGTCCTGGCGGCAAAACTGTCTCTTTGCGTGCGGGTGGACGCGCTGACAGAGGCCGCAGAAGTAGCTGCAGCAGCAGCAGGAGGAGCAGCAGCAAATGGCAACAGTGCTGCTGCACCGCAAGGTCCCACAGAGCCGACAGTGGCAATTGCATGCAGACGCTACGTGGAGAACCGCCTTGAGCAGCTGGAACAGCAGTTAGCAGGCAGTGCGTCTCCCCGTACACGTTAGCCAGGTCTTTTGATTTGCATTTTAGGGTTTTAGGTCTACTTCTGAGGTTCGGCGCATGTGTGTGGTGCAGGTGGCCCTAAACCTCCGAGCAAGCCTGCGTTTCAGCGCTATGAGCCTCACAGGGAAACCAATGGCATGCCTAAGAAATATGACGTGTCGACAGATACAGTCGATAAGGCAGCGGTGGGATCAAAGCAAAAGAGGCATATGAACGGGGATAGCGGCGAGACAGAGCCGCAGAAGAAAAAGAAGAAAGTAAAAACGGAGACGGAAGCCTAATCTCAGGGCGTCTTTTGCTTCAAGGGACTCTTTTTTGTGAAACCTGGCAGGATCGGAGGCCTTAATGAGTCGAAGGGACTCCACCTAGTTAATCTGCTGCTGCGGAAGCAAGAGCAGCAGCAGGTGAGCAATGGAAGACGGGTAGCATTAACTGCAGGTGTGAGTCGCCCTTGGTGCTGTCGCGCGACGTCAATACCAATGTTGGTGAACTTCATGTACCTAAGATGGCTTGCAAGGGCCGCAGACCGTCTAGGCGTTTATTCAACAGTGCTCCAAAAGTGCGGTACTCGTAAGATCATGGCGGTTTCTGTGTGGATGCTGCATGTGCTGCACTCGCTGGGGCCAGAGACTCCACAAGGCCAAGCGTTTGTGTCGATTACAGCTCCGTCCCCATTTGGGTAATCATTGGAGTTGTGAATGGAAACTTCGTTGCGCTATGTAGTTAATCATCCGTTAACCCCACATTAGCATGAGATTGTCCCTTGTACATTCTGCATAGCATAGATTTTGTTTCCTATAGCAGCAGACGCTGCAAATTCCTCCCAGCGAAACGCGTACCCCTTGTACACGCAAACGGCTTAGGCAGGCCCAGTGAGGCAGGATGCGCCTTTTCTGTTTAGAACTTAGATTGGGGGCTGAATCGGTTCGTCTGTGATTGCTGGGACTTCGGTTCGCACCGGTTTGCCATTGCAGAGGTATTACATGCCTAGGTTCCACCGGAGCTCCCTGCAAGTTGTACATAGATCCCACACCAGCGCGTTAGCTACGCGGAGCCCCTCGCAGCTGTTCTTGTCTATTAGAAGAAACAAAAAGAGGGGCAAAGTGAGACACGAACGTTGTCTCCATTAATACACATGCTCAAGGGCGTCTTCCGCTGCCCTTATAGCAGGACAGCTCTACGAACAATGCTCACTAGAACCCGATTATGTAGATCTGCCGGTGCTTCTGCTCGTGTATGATTCTCAAAGGGAATAAGCTCACGCTTCATCGTCGCTTGCCTCTTCCTAAGGCAGCAGCTGCTGTCCGGAATTCTTTGCTGATGCCGCAGTTACGTGTACTTGCGTCCAGTAGACCTTGCGCACTGCACCTGCCGAAGCTACTTCGCTCAGTTCTAGCTCTATGGTGGAGAAAGTAAAGCTCTAAGGCTGTCTGCACGTAGAGAGCGCCCTTCAACATAGTTATTTTAAAAGACGAGCCGCTGTGTCTGGTTCGTGTCAAACTGGGAAAAAAAGGCAAGGCAGCAGAAGCATGGACCGACCAGCAGCCCCAAAAGCCCGAAGTCGGCATTTGTCTGTGTACAATTCGACGAGAGCTTGCACAGGCTGCGCTAACAACTCCGCACATCGAAGCCAAAAGCAGGGAACTGTGTGCATGCGCCCCAAGACAGAGTACTACACAAAGCAAAAGCCACACAACACACAAAAAAATGCAGGAGCAGCAGTTGCTGCTGCTGCAACCGCCAGAGAAGAATAGGCCGCACTTAGTTCGAGGCATTCCCTGCGGACGCTGTTGAATCTTGTACTTGTGGTTTGTGATTGCTATTCTCGTTGGCAGCAAGCATTTGTTGGGCCAGTTTTGCTGCAAGCCCCTTCAATTTATCCTTATGCTTGTTCACTGCTTCAAAAACTTGTTTTTTCGTCTCTTTTTCTTCGTCCGTCGAAGCTTCTTCTGCCCATATGTTGAAAAGACAGGCAAGCAGCCGGTCCAGCAGGGGCCCCTCGTCCTGCTCCGCCTCTTCCAGGGCCTCCAGCAGGTTGCCGTAGTTGCTGTAGGTGGGCAGTGCCTTGGCGATTTTTGAGTTGTTGAGTAATGTGGCAAGTGCCCCTGCTGCCGCTTGCTGCGCTCTTTTGTTTTCTGTCTCCCTGCAAAACGCCAGCAGCAGCTTTAGGTCCTGTACATCTGCATTGCCTTCTGTCTTGTCTCCCAAGTCAAGCTGCACCTTCTCGCTGCTCGCCAAGTTGCACCAACCTTCCAGTGCTGCTGCCCGCAGCAAATCGTTGTCGGTGAATATCAGTTCAGCCAGCTTCCGCCAGGCGCCCCCGGCGAATGCCCGCAGCCGCAGCTCCTCGCTGACACTCAGCAGGTTAGTCAGTGCGAGGGCCCCCTCGTACTGCAGTAGCTCATGCCCGTGCTGCAGCAGCGGCAAAACGGCCGGCACCGCGTCAAGCGCCTCGCTGTAGCTGAAAAGGGATGGATCCACAGAGATGCACAGTTGTGCTGCTGCTTGCTGCAGGTCCTGCTGGTCCTCTGGGGATCCCTTCAAAGCCCCAATGGCCGTCAGCAAGGCCCGCAGGGCCCCTTCCCTCACCATAACTCCCCTCGCCTTCTCGTTTTTTGCAAGGAGGCGAAAAGCCTTGCCAGCTGCCAAAAGCACATTTGCAGAAGGCAGGGGCTTGGCTGTGCAGGCCCGTACCAGCAGCTTCACCGCACCCCGCTGCAGCAGCAGCTCACGGAGTGTGCGTACGTTGGATTCGTCCCCTAAATCCACCTCGCCGTTTGCCACAGGCTTTGCCTCCGCAGGCAAAGAGCTGTAGAGGGCTTCCAGAGCCTCCAGTTGGCTCTCATCAAGGTCAACGCCGCCCGGGTTCCCGCGGGACCCCCGACGGCGCATGCGGTCCTTGTCCTCCCGAGACCGCAGCAAGTTGCACAGGCCTCCACACAACAGATAGCGAGGCAGACTGCTGTTGCTGCCGCTGCCCTTTCGGCTGCTGTCGGTGCTGCTGTTGCAGAACTGGCTGCCTACTTGTAATAGAGTGTCTATAAGATCCTTTTGCCCGTCTGGAGACTTGCCGAGGTGCAACAATTTATCCTTAAACTCAGCATGAAGGCTCAAAAAGAAGAAAAGCTCAAGAACACAAACACCAAGGTCATTATCCAAGCCCTGCTGCTTTTGCTGCTGCTTCTGCAGCATTTGTACCAAGAGTTCCTGTAGCAAGTTCGTGAAATCGACTTGCTCCAGCACCTCCTGCCTGACTGCTGCGCTGTGAACGCAAACACGGGCGAGGGCCACTGCCAGTTTTGCCGTTAGGGGGTCTCCTCTGTCTCTTTCTCTGAGCAGCTGCAGGATGGTGTTCATCCCGTCCTCATCCAACAGCTTCTGCCTCAGCTCCACGTAGTCAAGACAGTGCAGCAGCAGCGCGGTACCCACCTGCTGTTGTTGTTGCTGCTGCAGTGTGCCCGCTAGCCCCGCTCCTGCGGCTGCTTCTCCCGTTGCTGCTGACAAGATGTGAGGCAGGAGAGAGCCTTGGAGGATGAAATCCCTCGCGCTGTCTCTGTCAGCAGTCATTAGGAATAGCAGCGCCTTAAGGCCTACGTAGGTCTCCGCCTGCTTGCTGCTATTTTTGCTGCAGCAATGAGAAAGAAAAGGCGCCAGCAACTGGTCAGCGAGCCTCTGAATGTCCACTCTGTCGGCCTCTGCCCTCTCACGGTCCCCTAGAAGCCTGAAGAGAGATACAACCACCAATTCCACGTTACGTTCAAGAGTAAGTAGCTGCTGCTTCTGCTGTTGCTGCTGCTCCTGCGAGCCCGTCCCGCATTCTTTGGCGTCTGTTGCTGCCGAGAGCAATGTGAGGGCTGCCTCCATGGATCTTTCGATCCCGTGTCTCAGTGTTAGGGCCTTGGCCTTCAGGCCCAGGCGCCTCCTTGCGTCTGCCACGGCTGCAAGCGCTTGCAGCGCAGCCACCTGCAGCTGGGGAGCCTCGCTGCAATCTAGAGCAGCAGCAACCGCAGTAAGGAAAGAAGAGTCATGTTCAAATGAGTCTGCCTCACTTTGCTTCAGGTAGGCAAAGGCACGCAGCAAACACACACAACACAAGCCGCGCCAGTGGCGACTGTCCACGTTGCCGTTGCTGTCGCTGGGGGGTGGTAGTAAGCCCTGCTTCTGAAGTCTCCTGAAGGCCAAAAGAAAGTCTTCAGAGCGCCAGATATTGCGCAGAGCTTCGCGACAGAGGCGAACGCGTGAGGGGATCACCAGGGGCTCATCAACGGAGAGCAACAAGTGGTCCTGGCCGCTCTTTCTGTTTTTGCTGCTGCTGTCAGTGTCAGAAAGACCCAGCGGACTGAACTGAACCAAAGCCGCTAGCAACTCCCACCCTGCTGCTTCAACAGAAGCCGGGACAGCAGCTGCAGCAGGAATGTCGGGGGAAGCTTTTGCCAGCCCATCTGCTGAATCATCTTCAGCAGCAACTGTTGCTTTTGCTGCAGGGACGGCTTGTGTTTTCCCGTTTTGCTGCTTCAGAAACAGTGCTAGTCTTTGCAGCAGTCCCTCCTTTGCTACGGCCTCTTGCAGCGTCTCCCTCTGCTGAACCATCTGCCCTAAGCGCGCAAAAGCTTGCCTCCTTTTGGTCTCCGTCTCGTCTGCATTCAGCGCTGTCTCTAGCAGGGCCGAAGGCATGTTGCTGTCCGCCTGCTGCTGCTCCTTCTGCTTTAGAGTCTCCCGCAGCAATTGAAGTAGCTGGGCCCCCTCCTTATTGCGGGGATCCAGCCGAAGCAGCCGGCCGAGGGCTTCAGCCGCAGCGCCGTAGTCCCCCAGCAACCGTAGCGAGAGGGCCTGTCTGTAAAGGGCTTTCGGGTAATTGGGCTGCAGCCGCAGCGCAGCCCGGCTGTCCGTCTCTGCCCCTTTGTAGTCTTGCTGCTTTAGCCGACACATAGAACGATTGCAATAAGCAGCAGCCAACACCTCCTGCAATGGATTCTCCACCGCATCATTTGCTTGAACTCCCTTTGCAGTTGCTGTTGTGCAGGCGTCTATAACGCGAGTGTAGGCTGCAGAGGCCCCCGCCAAGTCCCCCTCCTTAAACAAACGGTTTCCCTCATCTTTGATATCATTCACAGCAGCAGCTGACAGATTCCCTGCTGCTGCTGCTGCTGCGGGTTCTGAAGAAGCAGCTGCACCAATCCCGGTGACCGCACGGAGAGAAGCCATCACAGTGTTGAAGCCTCGATTTGCAGAAGACGTAAAACGCCTTTTCGGAAACAAAGACGATCTCTACATCCAGTAGCGCGAGAAGCCCGTTGCAGTTCCTGCCCCTGCGGCTGCTGTTGAAGCAAGTCCCCCAAGGCGCAAGCCGATTGGAAGAAGCAGCGACGGCAGCGAGTATTGGGCAAAATGGCTAATTGTCTATCTTTTGAAAGAAGTAAACCACAACACAGACTCGTAGCAGGGTTGCCAAGATTCCACCACCTCATCGCTTGCCCGCTCGCTGCGGTTTTAAGTTGCTGCAACTCAGGCCACTGCCTGCTACATAGCTGCGTGCTAGCCTCAATAAGCGCTCAGAAGAAAGACGACACAAAAACTAATTTACTGTCTTCTGCCCTCGCCCTTAAGCAAAAAAGGGACACCTCATGCGCTGCCCATCCACTTCAGTTCTCGTTCCGCAAATTCACTGCCGGAGCCTGGAGGCCATGCAGCGTTAAGCGATTAAACAGTAACACCGCCACGGATTCCTGAGATAAGCTTCTTTATTGACTTTCTCTATTCTTGGTATTTTATTGGTCGGCGGAATATTCGATTTTCGAAGGAGGACGCATCCCATTGTTGGGCTAGACACATCAGATCTGTCGGCAGCAGCATCAGCAATAGCGAGGCTGCTGAGGCTGCTGCGGCTGCTCCCTTCTGCTGCAGCTGCTGCAGCTCCAGCTGGTGGCGTGTGTTCTGCCATTCGCAATAAGTCGTTTCAAAGTGTCATGTGTAGCCTAAATCTTGTACAATGCTTCTTTAGTTCTCTTGTACAAAATTCCCACGGTGTGATGAACATCGAATGGAGGAGCTGAGCCCAATGACACTAGCTGAGAAAGCGCTCCGCAAAAGTGACGCCTTCAATCTCTGGATATGCAGCTCTAATCCTGTTATACATGAAGCGAAAATCTATGCGAAATGGTGAGGGAGGGACTGGCCGGCGTGAACTTTACTATGAGAGACCATGGTGTTGCGTAGCTGCTAGCAACACTTTCCAGTCCTACAGATAAGCCTTAGAATCCTCGACCTGCTGTGATGCATTCTCGACGTTTCCGTCCACGTTTTACTGGTTTATGCTGCAATGTTTTAATCGTTAGCATGCACCCGCAGCAGGTCCCCGAAGTTTTTGGTCTCGAGCTCTGAACGCAACGTGAGAGCAGCCAGGCTCAGCCCTGGCTACGAAATGACAGAAATGGCTCTTAGTATTATTAGCGGCCTATACCAGGAGGACACCTTTCTTTGAAGAATATGTGCAAGGGGAACCGACCGCTTGAGCTTGGCCGAAGCAGTATCAATCCCCACAATTCTGTACCCGTTGCTTAGCTCCGACCGCCACTGCGTAACTGGCTGTCATACAGGGCACCTACTTTCTAGTAAGCACATTTTGTTGGCCTAGTCCGCGCGAAATTCATTATACTGGCCAGATGCAATTTTCTTCTGCCGCTCGACCCTTTCGCCTCCTTCAGTGTGCTGAAAGTGTGGACAGCCCCACCCCTGCTGGTGGACGAACCAACGTCAATCGGTGGAAGCCTTTTACCTCTGCTAGATTGGATATACAGGGAAAGGGGAATCCAAAAAAGCATGGAAAACGGGCTCTAGGTCAGTGGGCTGATTCCTGAGCGGCAGCTCTTACAAAAGAAAAAAATAACACTTTTCTTTCAAAAATGTAATGTGTCGCTATAATTTTGATAAGGAGGCTCATCAGGCTGGTGGAAAATAGCGACCTGGGACTATGTACCGCTGCAGCCCTTGGATGAATAATGTAAGCGCGACCAAGCAAGCGTTACGATCTTCCTTCAGTATTTTGGAGCAGTACGCAATAAAAATGGGGCATCTAAGCACCTTATGGATCGGACTGGGGCCTCAGGCTCTAGTGACAACTTTGCAGCCCTTTGAACGTTCACGTAGCTCCTCAATCTGCTTTGTAAGCTCATGTCTTTGGTAGCATATAGATGCTATGTCGTTCTTCCCTACATATTTCTCGTCCTTCAACACGAACGAATTTCCGATTGCTGCGGCACTTAACCCTGAGAGCTAATGCGCACAGCAATATGGGCAAATAAAAGGCCTCGCGATTAGTAGTGGTTATGATGAAGTTCATTGCATTTATGGACAATGTATCTCTAAGTGCTAGCAATACTATTTGTGGTTATTTACTCGCTGCAAGCTGTGGACGAAGTGTGTACCTAGCACAGGTCATCACCTTGTTAGCTCAGCCTGTCATTCATCGCCGGGAAACCACCGCTCAAACGATTTGACCTTTCCCAACAAGGGCCGGTGTAGTAAGCGTAGCACAGTGTAGCCTTTATTCGTTTCCTTCTTCGTGGCTGCAAAAGTTCATTTTTTGGCTGTACTCAGTACAGACACCTTACAAATGCTAGAAGGGTTCGAACAGCACTTTCGATCAATTCCAAATTGTCTCTACCCAAATGCATCTCTCTCCCCGCATGGCCGTGCTGCGCACTGCGGCTTCGGCTGCCTTTTGCCACCGACACCCGGAACTAACGGCAGAACTCACTGTGCCTAATTACCGGAGGAATATGCGCCTTTGGATGCTGATTGTTGGCAGTTACTAGGCCAATCTACGTATGCGGAACTATGCGGTCCTGAAGATAGTTACCGGGCTACATTGTAGTTCTGTACGCTACAGTTGGATTAACGGCGGTACGTTCAAGAACGAGCGAATTGTGTCCAAGACAAGAATGAGCTCTTTAGGACCACTCAAGAGATCTTAGAAGCTACCTTTTTGGGAAGCTCGTTCCTAATTTATACCTTAGGGCAAACAGCCCTTTTATTTTAGTATCAACTGCTTATTGCATTACTTAACCCCATTTTTCAAGATATGCCCGGCCTTGCTGCTCGGTAGGCCGTTTCCCACATTACTTCTGACAGGGCCAACTGCCATATTTATGGGGTGGATTTTATGTAGTTTGGGAGAGAGACCTGAAACGCATGCTTTGGGAGAGGAGTAAATGCCAATTCTATAGGCATTCTAACCAACCTTCTAAGGAGTGCAGAAGAGGCAGACAAGGCACTGCAGATAAGGCACTGGTGAAACTTAGCACTTCACCGAGTTGCCATCCTGCATGTCAATGCCCACAGGCACAACTTACACAGCACTTGAACTGCGAATGCCGGTTATTCGTGTGTAAGGAGAAATGCAAGCAGGCGATGCCTTTTCCTTTTGCCCCGGTGCCTCAGCCACCACAAGAATAGCGAGAGCCTTCTCGCGGGCTGTTGGGTGCCTGGAAGTGCTGATCGCGGGGGCCAGCTGAATGGCGCGGAGTGATTGCTGTTCCGTCCCTTGGAGTACATACACTGCTGCCTAAAGGGGATACACCACATGCTGGTGGCGCAGTGCAACCTACAAGTCGCGTTCGTTGAGCCATGTGAAGCCCTGCACCCCACAGCTAGCAGTAAAAAATCACTATTCTCTGCCACTGCTAGCCTTTACACGATGCCGTTATAGCGGAAATGATGTTCTTATATTCCGTACTCAAGGTTCATGGTAGGTTCAACTCTTCCAGTACTCATGCTGCCGGTGATGCAAACAAAAATTTTGGTGGCCACTGCTGGTGCCTGCGCATTCGTTTAGCGGAATTCTCACACGCTGGAGTTGTGTAGTCTGGTTGCAGCTGCTCTGGGGGAGAACGCTGAACTGTACGTAGACCTACAGTGTGCTCCCAATTTCCACAATTCCTGCTGTGCCTAAGCAATTCGTATATGAACGAAGGCACAACGCCTGCCGAATATGCCTCGAAGTGCTCCAAACAGTAATGCTCGTTCGCATGTACAACCGCTACGATTGTTCGCTGAATGCGTGCGGTCCTGCATCCATACAGTCCTTCCACCCGGTATAGCAAGAACCGAATGCAACCTGCGTAATGCAGCCTTTCAGGCTGAATACTTGATCCAAAACATGAATTCGCTCTGAAAAAAGAGAAATTGTCCGAACCAGGAATCGAACCTGGGTTTACACGGCCACAACGTGTTGTCCTAACCTCTAGACGATTCGGACCGGCGGCCCATCCTCGAGCTTGGACGTTTCGGTGCCTTGTCTGTGTATCATTGGAAATGGAGAAGAAGAGACTAAAATACTGTACTACAACAAAATGTTTCATGAATGGAAATAGATGCATGTAACTCTCGTTGAAGTATGGACCCCAACAATACACCGGCCACATGTTGCATGCAGTGAGTGAGGGGATGTGACCGGCGCTGCAGGTGTCGCAGCGGGAAGCCCCACATCGACTGCTGCGATGCAACGCCTGCTTCCCAACATCAACTTATTTCTGATTTTTTATCTTCTTAATTGGAAGAATAGGATTAATTTGGTCTGGGGACCGAAATCACGCAATACCGGGAACCCTTTCTCTCTTGCCCCCCCACTTTCTTCCTGCCGCTGCTACGCAGCAGCACGAAACGGCTGTCGCTGCTTTGCTAGCTGCTGCTGCTTTGGCTGCTGTTCGGCTGTGTTTTGCTGTTGTTCTGAGGCCGGCTGCTGTTGCACGCGCTTGGCGTTGCCTGCTGCCTCAGAAAAATTGGATTGCCGTTGGGGCGCATGTACAGCGAATCAAGCGCCTCGTGGTCGCCCCAATTTGGCTCCCCTCACTAGGTGCTTGTGCTGTTGCTGCTGCCTCTTCTTCAAGACGGCCTGTTCTGCCCGTCGCGCAGCCGCCCGTGCATCAGTAGACCGCCAGCTGCTATTGCTGTTTCTGCTGCTGGTTCTGGCGTTGTTGTTGCTGCATCTCTTCGGCCGTTTTGACCTTTTGCTGCTGCAGCTGCTGCTGCTGCTGTCTTCCTGGCCTCGAAGTATCTGCTGCTGCCGCTGGTGCATTTGCAGCTGTTTGCGGTGCCTGGCTGCTGTAGCAAACGTAAACTGGCTACATAGCCTCAGTAGCAACCAGCAAAGGCCCTACCTTAAGGGGGAAAGCTCTAGACGCCATGTCGACAGGAGAGGGGAACATAATAGCTGGTGCTGCTGCTGCTGAGGGTGTAGCAGCACCGCAACACGATCAGCAGCAGCACTGGGGTCTGGAAGGTGGCGACGAGAAAGCTGCGGCTGCTGTTGCAGCGGCAGCAGCAGCAGCAGCAGCTGCTGCTGCTGCCAGCCCAGCTGCGGCAGCCAGCAGCAGCAGCAGCAGTACGGGTGTGAGCCCACAGGGAGAGCCAGCACCGAACAGCATAGCTGAGGGCTTGGCCAGTGGCATCCTGCCCTGCCGCAAGCGTAAAGCCCCCGAGGAATTGCCCCAAATAGATGAGGCGACAGCAGAGAGACTAAAGAGAGCCACAGACTCTCTAACTAAGGAACAACTCAAAATGCTGCTAGCGAGGGCGTGCTCACATTACCCCGGTAAATACATATATGGAAAGAGTTTTGAAAATAAGTACTAACATGAATGTCTGGGGAAAAGTATGCCTTGACAGGTTGCATGCATTCCTGCGGTAAACGAGTAAATGCAGGCAATGCGAGTAGACACGGTGAGGGTCCCTGGAAATTGTGAGTGCTAACGGAGAAGAGGTCGATGCATGGAGTTCGGTCTCACCTCAGTAGATACTTGCGTAACAGCATTGAGGCGTGCGTGAGTTCGTGTCGGGCTTTTGCGAATGCGGGAAATGGTGGGGTGACTAGTTCAGGGCCTGTCGGCGTCAGGTGTACTCTTACGTGCGCACCCGCTTTTGTTGGTTGTTTGCATTCGCTGTGTCGTTTGCTTGGCTCATGATAGTAGAGACCAAGGTTGGGGGCTTCCGCAGCCCATGCGGGGGAAGCTTGGGGAACAGCAATAGCAACCGTGATAGGACATGTTTTTTTTGGGGCGCATTTGTAGGGGCGTATGCGGAAAGGAGCCTGGCTGCATACGCATATGCATGTGGGTGTGTGGTTCTGTGTATATGCACCTCCTATGTTTTTCAATACTCGCACATATATGGGGGTGCCACATCCTATTGTTAGTAAATGGTCAGTTCTGTGTCTGTATCCGTTTGTGCCGCTGCAGCTGTTGAAAACGCCCTTTACGCCCTCATAGAGGCCGATCCCAGCAGCCGTCGTTTGATGATACGCAATGTGCCATATACAGCCACCGAAGTCTCTCTCAGGCAAACTGTGGAGGCGTATGGGCCAATCGAAGACTTTAAATTAGTTATTGATAGGAATACAGGTACAAGACAGTACTTCAAGCTCGTGTATGCGCTAATGGCAAATCGATGCAGCAGTAATTGAACAGGCCGTTAAACGACATGTAGTGCATGACTGAAAGTTGAGACGGCAGTAAAAACAGATGTGGGGCAGCAATCAGATTGCAAGAAAAGCACGGATACGTCTAATGGGCAAGTAGCAACCTGGGCTCGAGCGTAATTTCATTTTGGGGATGGGGCTGTACGCCATAGTGATTTGCCTGTTCTGTAGTCTTGTTGTTCTCTGCTTTGGAATTGTTTGGCTCTTGGTGCGCGCGCGCTTTTTTTTTGTTTTCTAACGTTGCGCCAAATGTTGTCTTATTGTAACTGCCGTTTCAGCGGGTCCCTCCAATCTCTATATTTGTGTTTGGGACATTTTTTGTTGTTGCCCGTGTGTTTGGTGGTGCTTATACCATGGTTGCTCATTTAATTTCTATGTGTTCATCAGGGCTGAACAAGGGCTTCGCATTTGTGACATATAAGTCTATGGGAGACGTGGCCCGCGTTCTCCAGTCGGAGGTGACAATAGATGGCCGACCTCTCAGCATAAAGCTGGCGTCGCAGCAAGACCAAGGCGCGGCCATGAAACGTGCGTCTTTTTGTTCGTGTCTGCTTCGTGGTTTGTATTGGATTTGTGTTTTTGCCTCTGACAGTACAGGCCTACGTTCTGTTTGCATTTCTAGTGGTTTCTTACGCATGTAGCTGTTTCACACGTTGCTCTCGTGGTTTCTCTCGTATGTGTAGTTGCTCAGCTCAGTTTCTACTTTCAGCAGTAGAGCGAACTACCCTTCGCAGTCTAACAGCAACCTGGATAGAGTGGGACTAATGGCTGTGCCGGTGGTTAGGCCCATGTGTCTGTGCAGGGGCATTCTTGGGTCCCAACCAAGGATGCCGTTTGTTTGTGCGGAACGTACCCGATACTTGTGACGAACGTCGCCTTAAGCAAGAGTTTGAGGGTTTCGGTACTGTGAGGGAGACAGCGATAGTGCGCAATAGGGACGGCTCCTCCAAGGGCTATGGATTTGTTGTATTTGAGGACCCAGAGGCGCTCATGAAGGCGGCGTCGCAGGCACAGCGAGTTATTGATGGTAAGATAATACTCAATAGCTCCTGGTTTCCACCTTCTGCCGTGCATTTTTTGCGCCGTAGCCGTTTCTGATGGCGATACTGCTGCCATTGTAATTGCCATTCAAAGTGTTGGCTGGACCTTCGTTTTTTTCGCTGCTACTGTTGTTGCATGAAAGGAGGTGTTAGCTTGCTGCTGAGGTTTTCAGGCCAAGTGACCTTTGTTTCTGTAGCTTCGGAGTCAAGGAAACAGCAGCAGCTTGGTGGGGGGGGGATTTTACCACCGCAGCACCTTCAGCAGCTGCCATTGGGAGGGTCTCAGTACCAGCAGCAGCTACAACAGCAGTTGCAGCAGCAGCTGCTTCAGCAGGCAGCTGTGCCCCAGTGGCCGCTTACATCTTCCACAACAACATCGGGAAGCCGAGCTGAGGTTTCAAGTCCCTACGGCACCCAAGCCTCACTTAACACTGCTGCAGCAGCAGCTGCTGCTGCCGCGTTGCCGGCCACCACTGCAGCTGCCGCTGCGAATAACCCGTACATGCAGCAGATCACAGCCGCCCTGATGCCGCAGCTGTACATGCACCATTACCAGCAGCAATATTTAGCGAGCTCGCAGGCAAACGCTGCTGCTGCGGGTGTTGCTACTTCCACAACACAGCAGCAGAAGTATCCCAACATACAAGGCATGCAGCAGTAGTGGGACTTTGGCCTCGAAGCCGCAACTGTCACTGCAGCTGCCGCCCGTATTCATAATAATAGGTGTGCAGCCGACAGGCTAACACTAATTAACCGGCGAAAAAGTTTTCTGCGTGTGGAGCTCAGAACTTCCGAGAATGCCCAGCATGTGTGCAGCTAACAGGCTAGGGGGGTCTCGCCGTTGTTCGCTATTTACTTTGCTGGCTGCCTATCAAGGAGTTTGAGTCCCAGGCTGTTTTCGATTTGAGCCAAATGATGAGCAGTCGCACGTGTTTCTGGCTAGAACTGTGGTTACCAGCCAGTTGCCTGCCCGCACTTTTTGTCCACCTTGGTCTACCGTCAAGCTGAGCGAGTTTAGCTTGGTGGCATATGGGCTAAGAATCAATTTACCAGCCAGTTGTGTGTTTCGGGCGTTAGCTACATGCGACATTTAGTTGCGGCATCAGTTCGCTAGTGGCAGCAATGGACTCGGTCGCTAGCACTCACCAGCAGTCGAAGCGGACAAGCGGCTCCGTTGCTGCTCAAGCGACAGGAACTTGGGGCTGCTGCAGTGGGGGTTGGAACAGACTCCGTCGACAAGCCGCGCCGAATCGAGCACTACGCCTTGTGCCTGAGCTGTCGTCATCTCCGCAAATTGAATAGTATGTGTAGCTGCTTCTATAATGCAGTGAGACACGAACGAACATGGACACGCACCACTGACTGGGACACGCAATAAACCCTGATGCATGGTCCTGAGCCGCCAGCTTTGGACATACTTCCAGCTCAAAGCCCTAGTCCTTTAAAAATAGGCCCGACGCTGCGATGCAAATAGTATCAAAATGCACTGCTCGCGCTGCAGCAGCAGCTTTGCGCTGCAGCAGCAAGCAAGCTGTAAGTGCTGTTATGCTGCAGCTGTTCAACTGCAAGCAGCAGCAATGTACGTGAGAAGCGTGCAGGAAGGGGATGAGTTCAGCTGCTTGTACACTCGAGAGACCTGCGACAGCATCGGCTTTTCTCAGAGGGCCCTCGCCGATCCCCTGGAAGCAAAGCTGTTGCGAACGTATGAGGCTTTGGTGTCGTCCGCCGTCTGCTGCAGCAGCAGGCACATATCCCGCACCGAAAGCGCACCCGAACAGCGCCGGCAAAAGTCCCTCTTGCGCTGCTCGTCCATTATGTTGCTGTCTAGTGCCTGCATACAAGAGCAAAACGGGACCACAAACGCACTATACAGGTCTAAAAACAAAATCAAACGCAAGGGTACAGCATCGCGAAAAGCATACAAGGCACGGGAAAACATATCAACAACACACGCAAAGTACCCGCGATTTGTTGAAGCAACATCAGAGAAAAAGGGGCTGCACACTCCAGCTGTATGAAGAGGCACTAAAAGCAGAAGCTGCGCAGGAGCAACATGCTCCATCAAGTAGAAACCTTTGGAAAGACAGCAACGAATCATGACAGCAGCACCAGGAGTACGGAAAGATGAAGGAAAACGGACACTGTGGCTGCAGTAACAGCAAAGATTGCAGCAGCTGCCGGCTTCTGGAACTGGTCGTACTTGCACTGCGTTCTCAAGCGCCAACTTAGTAGGCCCCTCCAGCACGGTGTGCCTGAGTAGAGGAAGGAGGGCCTGCGCTGCATTGCCTATCCAGGACTGTGGGGCTGCATGCACGCTGGTGAGTGCCAGAATAATCGCAGCAAGGGCCTTCGACAGGAACGTATCTTGCTGTCGTAGCTGCAACAATAAGGGTGCCGTGTTGTTTGGAGGGAATGGCCGTGTCAGAAGAGATAAGACCGCGGTCGACGTCTCCTCCGCTACCTGACTCAGCCATGGGATTGGCTCCCCTGAACACAAAGGACCCCACAGAATGTCAACAAGACAGGAGTGCGCCAAAGCGAATGCAAACTGGATACAAACAAAAATGCAAGGTGGTACGATAACAGGACTGCACCGCGCAGAAGATGCGTGGCTGGGCGGCCAATAACAAGACCACGGCGTGCAGTAGTGTTGCAATATATTTGTACACACTTGGGCTCTAAACGCCGAACTATTAACCACAAGCTTCACGTTCAGAACGACTTCTGCGATTGCGTACAGTATGCCGTGCACACGCTGGCTGTGGGCTGTGAGGACAATTAGGATGTGCCCGCCCGGAAACTGAAGTATGTGCGGATCGTATACAAAGCTAGGGTGCAGTGAAGAACGTAAGGTCCAGAGTGACTACTGAATGTGCGAAAGCCTTTCGCAACGTATGCCGTGGGAATAGGATACAAAGGCGTACACAGCCAACTTCATTTAATGGATTTCTGCTGACTCCACGTTTGAAAGCGATTAAGCTCACCAATCTGGTAGCTGTGAAGGATGGAGGGAGGGTCGACCCACGCAGCAATACGTGATAGGAAAACCATAAAGGTGTGCAGCACCTACAGAAGTAAAGACAGTAACTGGTAAGAAAGTGCAGCAACCGCTTCGATAGTTGCCTCCCATGGCTTTTGTGTCCATCCTGCCTATAGTTCCTGACTCTTTTTAGGGCAAATGGCTGTCCCAGCTATCCAGAACGTTTGATATAGAATACTATGCACAGATTTTTACATTGTAAATGTGCCATACAGTTTAGAGAGTGTGCACCTGTGAGGTACACGCTACAGCAAACACAAGCATGCTCACTGCACGCAGACCGCCCCTTCTTATATATCATGTACACTTATGCTGCACTCACATCAATGGCATAAATTTGTACGCTGTACGTATTTTTGCTATGAAAGCCGCGTAGGTACCTTGGGGTGATGGCACGTGGGGGTATACTTAATGGCGACTACGCAGAGGGTCTCGAACCAATTCGACGAGAGAATCACCTGGGCGCTGAGGGGATGGAGCAGCGCCACGTTGACGCAGTCGACCGAAATGCCTACAAGGTCTGGCTGGCTGTACATGTAATTTTCACCCAACGTCTTAGACACAGAGAAAAAAACGGAAAAACAAAGTGGGTGCAACACAACTCCAAAAGACGCGGGGCAGCAAGCAGCAGATAACGCACACACGGCATCTTAGCGAAGCCACCCAGAACAGTGCGCACAACAGAGCTCTGATGTGCTGAATCGATGCGATGGGAAGCAGGCAAGGGAGACTAGAATAAGCCGCGTGGTTGACTCTAAAAGGGATCAAACTTCGCAGGGACCGGAATGAAAACGCAGGGGCACGAAGCCAGAAGCATGCAAGCTTGCACCGCACGGACTGCAGCATCAACTGCACTTGATATTGCTGTGGTGGTGCGCCACGTGGGGGAGAAAGTGGTGCGTTCACTCACCTTAATCTTCTCTAGGATAAACCCCACGCACCCTTCCAGCGCCGCAGCGACAGCTCGGCGGACGCAGTCTTCTTGGGCGTTTGAGAAGATGCCCTGTAGAGACCGCAGGGCGCCCAAGTGGTACACAGTGGGTGACTCCGCGAATGTGCGGGAGAGTGCATGTAGAAATGAATAAAATATCCTGAGGACGCGAAGCACAGGCAGCACAAGGAAATTGCACAGGAAGACAGACACACTAACAGGGAACAATGAGAGATAACAGCAAGGGCCAATATGTGAATCCAAATGCTTACACAAACTTGAGATATAAGTATGACGATACTTCAGGGTGAGATGGGCACTGTCATCTCACACCAATGCAAACCCCACGCAAGAACTTTTTCTGAGCAGCGGCCGCACCGCTTATTTGGCTAATCTCTTGGCAGTACCTTAGACACACGCTGCGTGACCTAATTTACAGCATGACACCGCACAGAGCATCAAAAATGAAACTCAACAGCTCTAGTCCCGGCGCACCGGTAGCGAGGTATGTGGGCCCTGCAGTTTGCACACAGAGCCACAAGTGCGTAACAGGAGACCTCGTAAAGGAATTCAGTGCGAGGGCCATCCAACATAGCCTTCTGTATGACCGGCCAGTTTCCATCTACAGCATCCAAAACAGGGTGCCGGTAAGGGCTCCGCGCTGCAAGCAACACTCCGCAGCCCACTTAATTCAGATACACAGCTACCTTCAAGGAGCCAACAAAGGCACGCAGTCGTGAGTAGAGGGAACGAAAATGAAAAGCGCGCGAAAAATAACTATGAAGAGCACACGGCGATCGCCAGCGGGCAGCAATTGCGGGTGACTCTTCCATTAGCTGATTAGGTTACCAGCCACGTGGATGCAGTGCTCCAGGTTGATGCCACCCAGTCATGCATATCCACTTTACGCGGAACAAAATATCCGGTGTGTTTACTGATAACCTATCTCGTCTGCACCATAATTCTGTGGTTCTGTAACGGTAAGTCTGTCTCCGTCTCCGTGCCGCTCATTGAGTTCGCGTGTCTGAGCCAGTGTTAGTGTGCATCTTCTCCAGCCTATCCGTCTTAATGTTTTATACGTGACTTCAAGCAAGTATGAGGTGCGTGTGCATGCGTGTAGGACTGTGTTTACGGCTAAGAGGCTCAAAAGCTTGCGATGGGGGAGGAGGGGCGTAGTCCTCTGCGGGCTGAACAGATTGAATAGCCGAGAAAAATAGCGCCATAGTTCGCTTAAGGGTGCCGCTTGGACACCGAGGATCGGAAAGGGACCGCTCTAGCTCCCCACCGAGTGACTGCATGCACGCATGCGAATGCACGCACATTCACAGCCCCTAAATTTTAGTCATAGCCCCAGCGGGCGCTTGTATGACCGTGACAGGACTCTCGAGCAACCGCATAACTATCGATGACATCGACGCCCACAGGCCATAGGCACTTTTCGGGGAAAAATCCAAAGGGATTGAAAATGAAACAAAGCGATCCGCAGTTACCTGTAAGAGCTGAGCAAAAAGCTGACGAATGCGGGGAGCGTCAAGACAAGAGATGACATAGCCTGCTGTGTGGACGAGCAATGAACTATTGTCAAGACTGAGTCCGGGTCTGAAGGCAAATCAGGTCAATTCCACATCGAAAAGCAATTAACGCTTGACTGTACAGTTCACCAAGAACGTGATGCAAGCCGGGGACGCGCCATTTCAAGAGACAGATAATGTCAACGCTCCCACTTAAAAGGCAGCCGGCTTGTCCTAAGCATGCACAGCCGTCAATCTGAGTGCGTGCCGGCTCTCCCACCTAAAAGCCACCCTGACAAATGGTTTCTATGCGTCTGACGGCGGCATGCCGAGGCTACTTGAGAGGACCGTATGGCGTGTTGCGGGTGGCAAGCTCTGGTCCTACCTGGAGAAAGCGCCGATGAGAGCGTTAAGAAGCGCATGCACGTCCTCTTCCCTTCCTGGGGAAGGAATGAAGTCAGCAGCAGCAGCAACAAGTGATGAAATGCCCTCTACCAACAGGGCCTCGGTAGACTGACGCAGCAGAGCCACGTTCGAATCCTTTGGTGCTTCCTGCAGGCAGGTAACGCATATATAATGCATGCACGCGAAGTAAACAAAAGCCGTGAAATCCAGCGCCGCATATGCATACGAGCGTTTTAGGCAATCATGCGCACCACAGCAAAGACAGTTTGATGCCTGTTTTTTGTTGAAGCAAACACGGCAATTAAGGCATCTGGAAATGATCGAAACGACTAACCACAGCAAACATCCCTTGCAATTACAAGTAATGCTGAGACAAACGAATGAACGGAAGCGAAACAAGCTAAGGCCCTCAAACAGAAACTACAGCGCAGAAGGGCTTGCACTTGCAGTACTTTCCATTCAGTTCCGCCAAGTCTATCCACACAGTTACCACTAGATTGTGCACTCTCTTGCTAAAAAGGCGCTCATGAAGAAACGCAATGCAGACCTACATGCTCAGCGCTGCCTTCAAGGGAGAGAAAGACTTTTGACGTTTCGAAGAAACAGAGAAGCACGGCAACACAAATATGCCGAAGAGACATGATAATTCACACTCAGGAAATAAAAAGATATGAAATATAAATGTGCATGTGCAGACAAACATGAACGTTTCATATGAACAATATGCACGTATACAAGCCCGCAGGAAGGTATACAGATGACGTGGGAGAGATATACCAGGATACTTACCGGCAGTGAGGCGACAAACTGTAAACCCTGAGAAAAGAGGAGAGAAAAGAGAGGCGAAAACATTTCAGGATGCTGCGGTACAATACGATTAGAAAGCCAAGAGATCGCCCTCGCAATAGCTGCAAGTAGGAAAAGAGTGAGAGCCTCCGCTTCGGTTATGTCTACAGAAGGGGCGGCTGAGTCCCGTGGGGAGGCGGGGAAAGCCAGCTGCGGCAGAAGCTGCAGTAGTTGCAGGACAAAACTGTCACGTCTTGGGTCCGTGCAGGGCCCCGCTTGGCTTCCCGCGCTGCTGTCTCCCGTGTCCCCTCCAGCAGGAACTGCCAGCCGAATGCGGTTGGCAATTGTTGAGACAAAAAAAAGTCGAGCTTCTATCTCCAGCAAACCCTCAAACCCTGACGCAGTCTGCGACGAAAACGGAAGGACACATGCTGCAAAGTGACACTTTTGCCCCACCACCGTGGAAAACAATGCAAATAAAAAGGCAATACGGAGAAAGACGCGTTGAAAGCCATAAACGAAGACAAAAGCACACGTTAAACGAGGAAGAGATCACAGGAGCAAACAAGTAGAACACAGAAAAGCAAACAGATGGCTGTATCGTAACGGCATCAGTAGGCCAATAGAAAGAACACAAAACGCCGAGATATGAACGCCTTGTTCCCCCTTGCCTGCGAGTCTCTGAGTAGCGCCAGGAGCTGCGCTGATGTTGCGCTGCAGGGTTTATCAATGTCCAGCAACACAGCGGCCTCTGTAACTGTGGCGGCGACCTCTGATCTGAAGCCTTGCCATGTATCGAACTCGAGTTCTTCCCTTAATAATGACCCCAGAGGCGGCCTTAGCTGCCGCACTGCTGCTTCAGCAAACGGCTGGAAAATCCGAGAGAGCAAGGGCTCTCGGAGGGCTAGGGCGTCCATGTTGCGTTCGTACCTCTTTTCTACTTCAATTAGTGCACTAGCGGGGTCGCCTGTTGGGACTGCTACTGCTCCAAGACTGCGGCCTGCAGCAGCATCAGCATCGGCAGCGGCTGCGGCTGCTGCTTCGCCACGAAGATGGTCCCGCCACGCACTAAGCCGTCGTTCTTCTTCTACCAGTACCAGTACGTGGTTGAGGAGATTGCGGAAAAAGGAGACACCGAGATCTTTGACTTCGTATGAGGGATGCTCCAGCAGGGCCTTTGAGAGCTCACAAATCGTCTCCACCGCGGGCTCCAGCGCAACAGCGGCCTCCTCGTTAGCACTCCCGCTGTTGTTGCTACCACTGTTGTTGCTGCTGCTGGAGCTGAAAACACCCTCCGTCAGGCGTGCTTCTGCCTCCGCCAAGTCTACTAGCAGGCGAGGAATCTGCGACTTCGCCAACTCCGTCAAGCCCAGTGCGAATACTTGCAGTCTTTCTATGTCAAATGCAGCGATGCCACGCGGTTGCTGCAGCGCAGCACAGATGAGACTGGGCCTATGCTTGTGGCGTTACAGTAAGCTACAACACAACAAGTATTAAGGCACTATGGGGCACGGTACATGCTCGTGTAGTACAGGAGATAATACTTTAGCAGACTGGGCAAATTTGTGCGTAGTACATCCTGGGGGAAACGAACATCCTGGGTGAAAAGACATTTCACAGGCCGGCATAGTAATCGCAGCGGCAGGTAACGCTGCTTGTCAGGCCTGACAGGGCATGCAAATAAATCCTCTTACGCCTCTTGCTGCAGCTAGTGCCGCGGAGCAGCCGTTGCCGTAGGCCCTGACAATAGCAGCAATCAGAGTTCTGCTAACTGTCGCCTCACCGCCGCTTCCTCCCTCCGCCCCGTCTACCGCGGTTGTTCGCTGTGCGGGGCCATCTGCACCTGCAGGCTCTCTGTTGCCGCTTGCTGCTGCTGCTGCTGCTGTTGAGTCCTCCAGCATAGAAGCCGCAGCAATTAGAGTCACTACGCACTCTGTAGATAGCTGCAAAGTGTCTACGTCATCCGAGATCACCCCACGTAGAAGAGCAGCAAAGATGCTGCCTCTGTAAACGCGCTGCAAGCCGAGTGTCAAGGCTTCTAAAGCGGCAGCTGGGCCCCAGAGTCCCTGCTGCTGCTCTAAGTGCTGTTGGCCCCTCTGCTCTGTCACCACTTGCTGCACCCAGCAGCACGTTGCCGAGAGCCATGATTGAACAGTTCTCACAGCTGAGCACCAGCAAGAAGTCCCACAACCTTGTGTCTGCCTAGGCTGCACGCGAGCGGACTGTACAGGACTCAATTTCACGTGTTGTTACTGGTGGTATTGTCTGCTTCGCCGCTGCTGCTGCTGCTGCAAATTAAGCAGATGCGTCAGCAGCAGCTGTACTATGTGACAATCTGCCAGCACCTTTGGCACGTGTGTACGCTGTTTTGCAATTGTGAGAGACAGAAACAGCAACTGCAGAGGATGGAGGGAGCCAATGACTAACCTCCATGCAGTACTGCCCGCCAATGCGACCTCTCTTCAGGCCCTGACCTATCATGCGCTGCCTGCGCATGCACAAATATGGCCTCTACGGCGTCTAAAACTTGAGCAGAGTTTTTGCTAATGCAGCAGGCTAGGTAAGGCAACCGACGATCCTCTGGCAAGGCGATCCTGCGGAGACAGATACAGCGTGACTTTGGTCATAATTGTTGAAGTTCAGTACATTTCAAAGAGCCTCACTCAACTGCGAGATTTGCATTCACCTTTTTGTGCATAACTCCTCGGGAAGAAAGACCAGCAGCTCTAGTAGAGGCAGGAAGCCCTCAGTCCCCGCGCTACGTCCCAGCATTTGCAGAACGGGGTTCAGCTGAAGACCCCGTTCACTTCCCGGAGCACTATCGCCGGCAGAAGCCCCGAATATGAGCGCAGAAGAGAGAGCTACACACAGCTGACGCAGAACCGGCAACGGCGCATCTCTAAAAGCAAACACTAGCTGCAGTAAACCGTCTCTAAGCTCGGCATACACCTGAGATGCCGACTCCACTGAGCCGCAAAAGACGGACGAAGATGCAGCGGCAGAAGACCCATGCGTAGACAATAGCGCAGATAGCTGCTGTGGGAAACCTGCGCGAGCCTGAGCGGCGAGAGTCTGAGCTGCAAAGTGCAGAACCTCTGGGGAATGACAGCTAGATGACACTGACGGCTGCTCCTGTTGGTGCTGTTGTCGCTGTTGCTGAAGTTGACTGTGTTTGTTAAGAATGGAGATGCAAATGCCCCATGCACTGGGATCGCGCTGGAACTCCGTGAGGTACTTGTTTGCAGCTGCGGTTGAGGACTCCCCCTGAACTGAAGTTGAGGGCGAGTTCAGCACGAACACCATCTGCACCACCCCCTCCTCTGTATAGACAGGCCTGTGTGCAGTGCCATTATTCATGAGGGACCCATCTTTCGGAGTAACAGATGAACCGCTGTCAAATGTCGGAGGTCCGGAGGGCCCCGGAGGATCCCCCATGTTGCCTTCCGAGTCCATCGTACCTTTAGTTCGAGCTTAATTATGTGTAAACACAAGGTACGAAAACAAAATGCAGCAGTCCCGGGGATGCCCTGTTGGAAAACAGTTGCGTGGTGGTGCTGACGTTTGCCGGGGCTGCCACAGGCACGCGTAGCACTCTTGAAGTAAGTTACGGGAAACCCGTAAAAAGAAAGAAGCCAACAGTTAAGGGCTCTGCCAGTTTACTTTAGAAGAGGTGCAGAGACACAGTATGATGGTGGTTGCTCCAGTGGAGCTGGCTCCTGGTGGGCCGCAGACAGGCGATCACAGCCAACAAAAATTTGCACATTAACAGCCCTATATCTGCGAAACTTCTGCACATCTCGAGCCCAATATCTATGATAGTTTTACGCAAAAACCGACACAACTTTGCGCCGAACACTTAAAGTAGAGGAAATGTGAGTAGACTTCTAGGGAAGTCAGCCAACGGCAGCCTGCAGCTGCCTCGGTATGGGCAACAGCGTGTGCAATTGGTTCCAGTAATGGCTCAAGCTTTTACTACTGAGTTGAAGCCAGTTTTCCCGCATTTGAGCATGCTGGGAAATCAACTACTGGAAAGAATATCAGAAGGCCCAGGGGGAAAGCGCCACCAGTGTAGGTAAAAGAAGCCACCTATGGGAATCGAACCCACGACCTTCAGTTTACAAGACTGACGCTCTACCACTAAGCTAAGGAGGCTGGGGAGGAGTGGACAACGTATGAAGGCCTTCTGATTCACGAGCATCACACATAGTTCATTCTCCTCGGGTGCTGGGTCATTCCAATGGCCTTTGCTCATTGAAAACAGTTTGCCGACTCTTCAGGCGACTTCGGCATCATGGAACAAAATGATGCTTTACGCGCGCTTGTACTACCGCTCACGAGGCATTCAAATCTGCTGTCGTGCACGCAGAGGAATTTGCGTACTTTCGCTGACTTCCAAGGGGAAGGCCTCACAGATGCGCTTCGCTTGTGTCATAGGGGAAGCTCGCGCTTAATAAGGGTTCTGTGCCAATTGCGGTTCCGTGAAATCAGGACGCAGATTTACGTTCCTCTGCTGATTATAGTGTCCCCAATGAAAAAAAGCAACAATCTAGCCAGACACTTTATTAAACGCACTGGAGAGGCTGAATTCCCATGAAGCAAAGCAGCGTGATGTCTTCCGTTTCAACGCAAAGTTAAAGGAATGCCAAGTGAACAGTTTTCTGAGTGTCTATGGGAGAACTGATCCTGACATAATCGCTTTTGTCTGAACAGGAGTGCGCCACATAGTTTTTTATGAAAGTAACAGCGAGATCTCAACAGACACCCATCTGCATGCATTGGACATAACTGAAGAAGACACTGGAAAAACAAATACTCAAACAAGCGACCGCAACCACGGTACCTGTAGGCCTAAACTCACGCCAACGTCTTGCCGGAGACTCTAGTGTCAGCAAGCACCTCTTGTGCTGATATTAAAACAAAGACTCAGGATGACAACGCTTTGGGGTTAGACACTGGCTTAGACACCTGATATAAAGCCTTTTTGAGCAGTCCCCACCCAGGATTACCGATGCGGTCTCCTCGTGTGTACCGCATCCCTGAAAAACACCCACGAAATTTCTATGAAGCCCAAAACCCTCGAAAAAAACATTAATGCCTATTTGCGAACATTTCAAGCCATTCACACATCCCCCTGGTAAATGGAGCATACTATTTTCAGTTTTCATTAACGGCGAAGGCCAAGCAGGTCTACTAACACATACATCAACACAACAGCACTATCTGCGCACACGGATGCCTATATATACCAGCGCAAAGGTGCCTACTGATTACAAAAACGACCTAGCAGGGCGCAAGTACAACCGCGTGTGTAGAACGTTGGGAGCCCTGGGTTAACGCGGAGTAGATTCATTTGCAGTGTTTGGCAGAGGAGCGGCGAATGCGTTTCGTCGGTGGTGACGGGAGTGACCATTGGTCCGAATCGTCTAGAGGTTAGGACAACACGTTGTGGCCGTGTAAACCCAGGTTCAATTCCTGGTTCGGACAGTGTTTGAGGCCGCTGGGGCGTTTTGTTTGGTTTAGTGTTGCGTCTTGTTGAGCCAGTGTTGTTAGCAGTGCTGGTCAGTGGGGAGTAGCGTTGCGGTTGGTTGGAG